>NW_007378764.1:0-86178 GCF_000475195.1 Diaphorina citri
ATTGATCTCCAGCGGAGGTGAATGCCTCAGTTTTCCATGGATACCTACAAGCGGATATCAAGGAATCGATCTCCAGGAGGGTAGATTTTCAAACACCCTTTAGTTAACTCCTCCAAGTCATCCCCTTTAAACGCCTTCATTTCAATGTACTGACGTGGCGAGAAGGTGAACTTGACACAGCATTCAAGCTGATAATGTAGTGTTGGCATCTCCACTACTTGTAGTGGATGTGTCAAACTTCTCTCTCTCCCTTTCTTTCTCTCTCTCTCTCACTCATTGTGAAGTATAGAATCAATTTCTCTCTTACCTTGACAACATAAAGATGTTTGGTGATTGGTGAATTACTTTCACTCGGTTGACTTTCAATCATGGCAAAAATGTGACGAAACGAAAATAATGAAAATCAATAAAAAATATTATTATACTCTCTCTCTCTCTCTCTTTCTTTCTCTCTCTCTCTCTCTCACTCACTGTGAATTATAGAATCAATTTCTCTCTTACCTTGATAACATAAAGATGTTTGGTGATTGGTGAATTACTTTCACTCGGTTGACTTTCAATCATGGCAAAAATGTGACGTAACGAAAATAATGAAAATCAATAAAAAATATTATTATATTAGATACCTACTGTTATTTTGAGTTTTTTTTTTTTTTTTTTTTTTTTTTTTTTTTTTTTTTTTTTAAAAAAATATAAAAAAATACTGTTATTTTGAGCTTTTTTTTTTTAGGAAATACGTGTAATAAATGATTTATCATTACTTACCTATAGGTAGGTACGTATGTATATACTTTACCATACAACATCTCTATCTGATATGCTATGTCAAAAGACAATAACAATAAAAGCTGAGGCCTGAGGTGCTGTAAATATTTTACAGGACTCAGTATAATGTTAGCCAGGTGGTAAAACGATCCCTTATCATGCACAAAAGTTTACCTGAAATATAAGAGAGAATAATGGACTCTTGAGTGGAAGGTATTTCAGGCGAGGTTTATTCATGAGGAAATTTTTACCAGCTAGAGAGTTCTCTTATTGACCTTCTGGTAAAATTTACAAATAGCTACATAAGAGGGCAAAAATCCAACCCGGATGGGATTGAAAATGCACCTCCCTGTTTACCAGATGAACGCTAACTCCGAGACACCTGATGGTAGGTACGTATACCGAGGGGATGAGACAAGCCAGACAAACATAGCCGAAAAAAAAAATTGCTCAAATTTGGATGAAGATGTTTTCGGTGGAACTAGAAAACAGATGCAGATTCGGTGAAACTAGCTGATTTAGCTATTATGCTGGGGGTTTACCAACTCGGGATTCAGATGAAACGAGGATTTCCCTATAGCCAGGTCAACCTCGTATTGAACTCAATCCTGAGACAATCCACGGTGGTAAAGTTCGACCTCAGGAACACGAACTGAAAGCCCCCTGCTATGCCTCTTCCTATCCATCTAATATTCTAATAAATACACACCACCTAACCCTCACTTCACTGATTGGTTAGTAACGCGCTTTTGAGTTTCAAGTTTCGATTAAAAATTATATTCCCAACTTCATTTTCTGATAGTTTGAAGTTCCATCAGAATTTCATTACACTAAATTACCTTTTCGAATAACCTTTGCATCGATTACAAACCACTTAAACCCTCCCTATTCTCTGACGGACAGGCTTGGCTGTAACTGAGGCAGGATATGCAGACTTTGTGAGAGATAGTGGGAGAGAGAAAAATTGCCACTAAAAGGGTTTGGAAGGGAGTAAACAATCTGGGGAAAAAGACAAAAGGGAAAGGAAAGGAAAGGAAAACGAAAAAATCCTGAAGAAAAGTGGACTTAGCAATTTCTTTCTATCCAGCCCTGAATTTTAACCATCTTTTTTCGCCGTCACCCCTAAAACTTTTTTAACTAGCACAGGATAATCAGTGGATTAACCTTTTTAATTTTCTTCGCAGGGATCAATTCTCTCTTCTACCCCTGTTCATCCCAAAAGCCGAAAGTGCTTGGAAATAAATTAATCGTTTGGGTTTTTCCAATTTTAATATTTTAAAAGTTAATAAAACGTTTTTTGAACCCTTTGCCAGAGCGTGTACATAAGAGGGCAAAAATCCAACCCGGATGGGATTGAAAATGCACCCCCCTGTTTACCAGATGAACGCTAACTCCGAGACAGCTGATGATAGGTACGTATACCGAGGGGAAGAGACAAGCCAGACAAGCATAGCCGAAAAAAAAATTGCTCAAATTTTGATGAAGATGTTTTCGGTGGAACTAGAAAACAGATGCAGATTCGGTGAAACTAGCTGATTTAGTTATTATGCTGGGGGTTTACCAACTCGGGATTCAGATGAAACGAGGATTTCCCTATAGCCAGGTCAACCTCGGATTAAACTCAATCCTGAGACAATCCACGGTGGTATAGCTCGACCTCAGGAACACGAACTGAAAGCCCCCTGCTATGCCTCTTCCTATCCATCTAATATTCTAATAAATACACACCACCTAACCCTCCATTCAGATGAAACGAGGATTTCCCTATAGCCAGGTCAACCTCGGATTAAACTCAATCCTGAGACAATCCACGGAGGTAAAACTCGACCTTAGGAACACAAACTGAAAGCCCCCTGCTATGCCTCTTCCTATCCATCTAATATTCTAATAAATACACACCACCTAACCCTCACTTCACTGATTGGTTAGTAACGCGCTTTTGAGTTTCAAGTTTCGATTAAAAATTATATTCCCAACTTCATTTTCTGATAGTTTGATGTTCCATCAGAATTTCATTACACTAAATTACCTTTTCGAATAACCTTTGCATCGATTACAAACCACTTAAACCCTCCCTATTCTCTGACGGACAGGCTAAGGTGTAATCTTCAGGGCCGCAGGCGAAAATTTTCAGTAAGTATGTAACCTGTAGCTTGTCATGTGTCAGTTTTTGATGTAATTAAATACGTGTAAAAGACGAATATAGTTATTCCCCCCAATACATTTCTATAGAACACAAAATGACAGCGCCGCGGGCGAAGTTTTTTTCGAGAAAATTTAAGTAGCTCCTTCAAGGTTGCATACTTTTTTTTACTGACCAAAGTGTTCTCGTTTTATAGGCTTTGAAATATTCCCAAAACTTTTTCATGAAGAGACAAAATTTCAGCGCCGCAGGCGAAATTTTTGAGAGATTGAAAGTTGAATCATACTAAGTCAAAAGCACTGATGATTGTTTAGTTCCTTGAGAATTATTAGATACCCCTACACATACTTGGATCAAAATCGATCAAAAAAAGTTAAAATATGTACTTTTCAAAGGACAATCTTCTTGCTCTATTCTAATGGGGGGATGATTTTTTTGTGGTCAACATCCAGTTAAGGGTTAAAATTTTAAATTTTTATTCCACCTTCTGCATGAAATAGAAGAAAAAGTTGAATCATACTAAGTCAAAAGCACTGATGATTGTTTAGTTCCTTGAAAATTATTAGATAACCCTACACATACTTGGATCAAAATCGATCAAAAAAGGTAAAATATGTACTTTTCAAAGAACAATCTTCTTGCTCTATTCTAATGGGGGGATGATTTTTTTGTGGTCAACATTCAGTTAAGGGTTGAAATTTTAAATTTTTATTCCACCTTCTGCATGAAATAGAAGAGATTGTACCCAAGAGAGCAAGTGAGAGTTTTCCACAGGAGGAGGAAGCCAGAGCGTTGTGAAAGTTGAATCATACTAAGTCAAAAGCACTGATGATTGTTTAGTTCCTTGAGAATTATTAAATACCCCTACACCTACTTGGATCAAAATCGGTTAAAAAAAGGTAAAATATGTACTTTCCAAAGGACAATCTTCTTGCTCTATTTTAATGGGGGGATGATTTTTTTGTGGTCAACATCCAGTTAAGGGTTAAAATTTTAAATTTTTATTCCACCTTCTGCATGAAATAGAAGAGATTGTACCCAAGAGAACAAGTGAGAGTTTTCCACAGGAGGAGGAAGTGAGAGAAGTTGAAAAGTTCAGAAAGAGCATAAGGGGTCAATCGGTCAATATCCCAATTGAACACTCATATGGACAGTATAATCATACGCAGTACAGAGTCCAAACATGTTATTAGTATTATGTTATGGGGGTTTCCACTTCTGAAAACTTCAGACCGGGCGATATTCAGGGGAAAAAGTTTGAATAATAATAAGTTTATTCTTTCTTTCAAGCTCCTAAGGACTTCAGTTTTCTGCCAAAGGAGCTCAAACTTTAACCAACTCTTCCTACACAATATTGGGAAGGGACAAAAGTCAGAAACCGAAAACTTGAGTGGAATCAAAAAGCTGCCTCTCATCCCTGTATAGAGACGGTCAGATAACCAACGTTAATGTTTTGACTTTTTTTACAGAAAAAAGTGATGATGTATTCCTAAACCACAATAATGGAAAATGCAACTGGGGAAAACATTCCGCTGTTTCTCTCCTCTTCACTTCTATGGAAAAGTAGGTCTCTCTCTCCCCCCCCCTTTCTTTTACTCTCCGTTCAGGATAAAACCCGCCGCAGGAGGGAATCGAAACCGCGACCTAGCGCTTGCAAGGCAGACATATTACTTTCTAAACTAACTAGGCTGGATCGTTTGGGGTTTAATCTCTGCTATTAACGGTATTGTCCCTAATGCGAAGGAAGAAGAAAGACAGGATAGGAGAAAGCCAGTCATTCCGAGAACGAACCCTATCCGTTCAGGATAAAACCCGCCGCAGGAGGGAATCGAACCCGCGACTTAGCGCTTACAAGGCAGACATATGTATTACTTTCTAAACTAACTAGGCTGGATCGTTTGGGGTTTAATCTCTGCTATTAACAGACCCCCTACAACACATTATAAGGTAGTAGTCAGACAAAGAACTCTCGGGCAGACATATTACTTTCTAAACTAACTAGGCTGGACCGTTTGGGGTTTAATCTCTGCTATTAACAGACCCCCTACAACACATTATAAGGTAGTAGTCAGACAAAGAACTCTCGGCACTCGGCATTACTGTAAGTTACTGAAGTTGCTATTTAGAAAAGGTTGGAAATACGGAATGAAATACATAGTAATCTAAAGGTGCGTCCACAGTCTCGACACATAGTCGACCCATGACGACTGAACCGTCCAAACTGCCTCGACAACATAGATTCACCATCGATGGAAGACTATGTTTGGACAAACCTTGAGACTGGGTCCATCACTTCTCGAAGACAATGGGGTGTGAAAAGGCGTAATTGCCATAAGTTAGTAATCTAAAGGTGCGTCCACAGTCTCGACACATAGTCGATCCATGTCGACTGAACCGTCCAAACTGCCTCGACAACATAGATTCACCTCATCGATGGAAGACTATGTTTGGACAAACCTTGAGACTGGGTCCATCACTTCTGGAAGACAATGGGGTGTGAACAGGCGTAATTTTTCCACGGAATAAATATTTTTTTTTTTTTCTCACATTTTTTAACATAAAATTCTAAAAAAAAACAGGTAGGTGTTTTTCATCTTCATGACAATACGTAGTAGCTATTTGGAATGTACTATGTATTGTAATCAGTCTTCATAATAATAAAACCACCTACATGTCTTCATCAGGGATTTGTAATGTAGAGGAAGGATGATTTGGCTTGGGAGGGGTATTTTTCACACCATTATACTACAGGTACGAGTATGAGTATGTATAAGGCAGTGGTTTCCAACTAGCGGCCCGCGGGCCACCTGTGGCCCACCAGACCACTTTCGTGGCCCGCGAAGCTTTTTGAGATTTGTACAAAACTTACCTACTTAAATGTAAAAAAAGGCAAAAATCTTCGAATACTTTTTTTAAAAATTTCGATTGGACTGCATTTCTGAAAAGTTGGGGTTGGGGATGCTCCCCTATGTACATATGTGGCCCGCGAAGTAGGTACCAATGTAGCAAATGTAAAAAAAGGCAAAAATCTTTGAATACTTTTTGAAAAATTTCGCCTACGGCGCTCAAAATTCGATTGGACTGCATTTCTGAAAAGTTGGGGTTGGGGATGCTCCCCTATGTACATATGTGGCCCGCGAAGTACCTCCCAATGTAGCATGTGGCCCGCATACACATGGAAGTTGGAAACCCCTGGTATAAGGTATCTAACTGACGGTGGGGCAGGGGTTAGCGCGACGAACTTCGGATTTGGGGGTTTGAGTCCAAGTTAAGTCCTAAAATTTAGCGGACAGTGACCTATGTCAGCGATTCTCAACCAGGGGTACAGAAGAGACCCTCCGAGGTACGCGAAAAAAATTAGGTTCGTGAGATTAAACCCGGGAAGCCAAGGGGTACGCGGGTAAAAAAAGATTGAGAAACGCTGACCTATGCTAAAATGTACCATACCAGGATGGGCATAACTTATGGATAAGTACATCTAAATCACTTCAAACAGACAACTTCAAATAAGGCACCATCCATAGATACTATTTTAGCTAATAGTCGTCGCATATATGGGGCAGTCCGGGGAGTTCACCTTTTACCTTTATGATCAAAACAAGATGGAAATTTTCAAGTTATATTGGACATATATATATATATTATGAAAGTAAACACAGGTAGGTACGGTATATTTTTTTTATTTGATGAAGTCACATTACCTATTCAGAGGATTCAGGAGTTGTCTTAATCCACTATAAAGGTGTAAACTGAAAAATAGGTATTATTACATCGAGTATTTTCTTTACCCCTCCCTATTGGCTATTTGGTTCAACTGAGATAAATGAAATACGCATCTTTGTATTTAAATTATTTAAAAAAGATGCAGCTTCTACCAAGTTTACGAACGTGTCCTAACAGAGCTATACAAAGAAGTCCGTAATATCCTTCAATAGAGCACGAGGTGCCTACTTGCCTGGATAATTTGATTATAATTCTTACATATCCCAACAGCTGGTGATAAATGTAAGTACAACATTGGGTGGATCAAAAATATTACAGATTTAATATAAATAGGTATATACATATACGTAGGCTTGCCAAATATCCAAAATGTCGATTCGTGACGCGAATCCGCGAACATAATTGCCAAATCCGCGAACATAATCGCAAAATCCGATAATATATTGAAACAGATGTTAGAAACAGACGTAGCTACACACACATAAAATAATATAAACACGTAGTTCGAGCACGAAATATTGAAACAGATGTTAGAAACAGACGTAGCTACACACACATAAAATAATATAAACACGTAGTTCGAGCACGAAATCGAGGAAGAAGGGAAATCCACGGAGGAAGAAAATGGGAAGGAGGATGAGTCGAAGGAAATTTTTAGAGAAATCCCAGCGTCTTCCAGACAGGGTAGTGCAAAACTTGTTTCAGGTTTATGCCAATGATGTTCAATATGTTTTACTACTGATAGTCCTGACCTTACAAGAACACAAACATATGTAGGTACCCAACCAAAAATCTTGTTAAGGTAGCTGCTATTCAAAGATTTTCATTAGTATCATTAGTAACCAGTAACCAGACTCATTACAGCCAAAAAAATGAATAAAATATAATAGATTATACTGTTGAGATAAAACTGAAAATTCAAAGAATAGTTTTCCTCCAAATTATCTGCACAGGTTATCTGCACATAAAATTATTTGCACAGGTTTCAAAGCTATCTATTATTTCGATTTCGTCACCGACCACCCTGTATTTCAAGTTACCGATATATGGGTTCGATCATAATTTTCTTCGGGGAAAAATTCACGAGTTTTAAAAACAATTTTCGTAGGTATTTTCCCTTCAATAATTTTGGACTCATATTATTTCACAGATAACATGGTAAAGACACATTTTCTTGTGTTAAAAACATAGATTTCACATTCGTATAAATACGTATATTTACTCCAATTTTCACATGTTCACTTGAGTACTGACATAATACCTAATACACATGCTTTATCTTAAATCAGGGGCAAAACTTTGAGATTAAACTTATGAGATTAAATCAAAATGGATAGGCCCCAGGAATTACGCAATGTCATTTTTTTACAAGTTCTATAACCTTAGTTTCTATAACCTTAATTATTAGAGACAAACAGTCTTGCGGTGACGAAAATTAAGTCTAACATAAGTCTAACATAACACACTGAAATCTTAAACCTATGTACTTGAGGGATAAAAACGAAAGAATTCAAGTCCTTAACTGTATTGTTAGGTACCTACCTATATTTTATAATAATAAAATTACCATTTATTATTCTTATCTAGACACACTTAGTCATGCATAATACCTGTTACAAGACGTATTAATTTACATGTTTGGTTTTGAAATGGAAATTTTGAAATGCTACCACTTACGTAGGTACTAAAAAGGCATCCTGAAAAGTCCCTTTACTCCGGAGTTTTTTACCACATAAGTACTTAATCGATAGCACTGAGTCAACTGGCAATGTGGCAATACATGTTTGGTTTTGAAATGGAAATTTTGAAATGCTACCACTTACGTAGGTACTACACGATAAAATTATAAAATTATTTGTTCAATTTTCAGGGATGGAAACAGACTTCCCCCTTATACCCTGCTTGTGCTGCCAGAATGACACTGAAAAGTCCCTTTACTCCGGCGATTTTTACAACATACTTAATCGATAGCATTGAGTCAACTGGCAATGTGGCAAAACATGTTTGACACGATAAAGAAGGCATGATTAAGTAAAGATCTAGAAATTGGAAATTTCTAGTGGAAACTAACGTCATCGTCTGTCGCTCCAAATATCCATTTTGTAAACTTAAATTAACAAGACCTTTAGGGTTGTTTGCCTCTACACCTAAGTCTCGGAGTGGTCTTTTTGTGTACGACCTAAGCATGGACAAATTAGATATTTTTGACCATACATAATTATGTAACATGTTTGGTTTTGAAATGGAAATTTTGAAATGCTACCAGGTACTACACGATAAAAAAGGCATGATTAAGTAAAGATCTAGAAATTGGAAATTTCTAGTGCAAACTAACGTCATCGTCTGTCGCTCCAAATATCCATTTTATAAACTTAAATTAACCCGACCTTTAGGGTTGTCTGCCTCTACACCTAAGTCTCGGAGTGGTCTTTTTGTGTACGACCTAAGCATGGACAAATTAGATATTTTTGACCATACATAATTATGTATACAGAATAGATAGGGAATAAATACACCCCTTTTGGTACACCCTCACAATCCCTCCCAAAGAACAATCCCCCTGATTCCTGTGTGTTGTTGATACCGCCCCTGGTTGTCAGCCTGTCAGTGAAAGCTGCCGGGATCCTTCCGTTTCATGTGTGTAACATATGAAAGTATTATGTAATTTTACATAGATTAAATTTCATTTCTTTTATTATGTTTCTCCTCCTCTACATCTTTTGAGACATGCTGAGACTCCGGGAGGAGGGGAAGGGGGCGTGTATGTAATTTATAACAAAATGTTATGAAATATTTGTTTGCTGTGTCTTCTCAAGTTCAACCGGAAAGGATGAGGGCAAGTCATTTCAGAAAAAAAAAAGCTAACAAGATTACATCAAAAGGTTTTTCCTCAGTTATTTCCTTTGCGAATTGTTTTCAACTTTCCAACGAGGAGGGTGTGGGGGCGTGTATGTAATTTATAACAAAATGTTATGAAATATTTGTTTGCTGTGTCTGCTCAAGTTCAACCGGAAAGGATGAGGGCAAGTCATTTCAAAAAAAAATCCAACAAGATTACATCAAAAGGTTTTTCCTCAGTTATTTCCTTTGCGAATTGTTTTCAACTTTCCAACGAGGAGGGTGTCCCAGGGTAAAGCTAACAAGATTACATCAAAAGGTTTTTCCTCAGTTATTTCCTTTGCGAATTGTTTTCAACTTTCCAACGAGGAGGGTGTCCCAGGGTAAAACTGTTTTGTACATTCCATCAGAGGGCCAAGTTTGAAAGCTACTAATATTGGTAGTCCTAACAACACCGTTTCTTCTTGATTTTGACTTTAGACCAGTTGAGCATCAGTCCATCATTCATAGCAATAGCAACTTTGCACTCTGCACTTCGGAAATATTTTCATGTAGTCATGTACCTATCACATTTGAAAGCTGTGGATAACTTCGGTATTTTTATAGAAAACAGGTGTGCCGTTGATACTATTGAGATGTTCAAGACCGATAAAACTTTAATCATCACACCTGAGTCTTAAGTACCTACTAGTGTTAAGTGGATAACAACTGCAACTTGGAAAACTTAAACATAGACAACTAAATATGAGAGAAATAGGGTAAGTGTACCATTTATTCGCCCACTTAAAAAACGTACCATTTATTGGCCCACCTGCCCACATTTATTTTTCTAATTTTTTAGAAAACAGGTGTGCCGTTGATACTATTGAGATGATGAAGACCGATAAAACTTTAATCATCACACCTGAGTCTTAAGTACCTACTAGTGTTAAGTGGAGAACAACTGCAACTTGGAAAACTTAAACATAGACAACTAAATATGAGAGAAATACATAAAAGAGATGATTGAAAGAAGAAAATACGCCATAACAACACGAGAAATGATCATAAAAACGGGAAGAAAGAAGAGAGAAATAGGTCTCTACTCTAGCCATGTTTAATAGGCTCGTCCTAAACCGCAGTCAACCATCGGCATCGTGAGGACTTGTGCTTATTCTTTAAAAGCAGAGAGAACCCTTTCAAGAGCACTCAGCTAGCTAGGCTGGTTAGGGTTAGCTGTTCTCCTCCCTCTCTATAGTCCCACAGTCAGACGACTCTGTTTAACGTCCCCTAGCTAGACCTTTTATTTTGACATGAGGGAGATGTGCCAATAATATTTACGTAACTTTACTTTTTTATGGTTTTCTAAACTGATACTATACTATTTCAATGGAAAAGAAAATGTTCTTTTAGTTGAGGTTCATAGTTAATCGACCCAGAAATTTGAAAATGTCGGGACGGTAAAACCCCCCGCTTCAATTCTACTTAGAAGTACTGAATAACAATAAAAGCTCAAAAGCTTCAAACTTTCATTTTGTTCTCATCCTCTATCCTGCATACCAAATGAGATTCCCTCTTGTGAAAGTAAGTACTCCTAAACCACCGCACCTGTCTAACATAAACAAATTGTTCTCAATTTCCAACTCAAAAGAAGAAAAAAAAATCCTAAATTTTCCGATTGTTTATATTCGGGGAAAGATAGATAGGGGGCCTTTGTAATAAACGAAGCCCCAATTTATTAATCCATCAGACAATACATGTTCAATTGTTCAGAATGTAGAATAATTTTTTCTGTATTAGGTATTTGGAGTAGGTAATTCCTTATGACAGATATTACCAATTTCCTGAATTCTCGATCCTTTTTCTGTTTTACCCGTATTGTTGATTCCCTAATACTCTTTCTTTTTCTATGCAAGTAACCCATTCCCTGTAGTCTCATGTCTACTAGAAACGTAGAAACAGATTTCATTCTGCTCTTTACAAAATAGGTAATTACAGGTATTCTGCCTCTAGATATTTATGTTATCAGGGTACTATGTGAATACACGTCAAGACCTTTACTACACTCCGAACCACTTTCAACAAGAAATACCCTTCAGTTGTTCATTGATCTTCTACAAATCTACATCAATCTTCTCTCCAACCATGCATCTTGTTCAAAGGTTTGCCAGAAGACACAAAATATGCAAGAGCAACCAAGCATCGAGAGATCCTAAATTTTCCGATTGTTTATATTCGGGGAAAGATAGATAGGGGGCCTTTGTAATAAACGAAGCCCCAATTTATTAACCTTAATTAGAAATTCCCAACACGTCCGTATTCGGCTTTGAGTTTCTTATACCAAAGTTAATTTTTCTGCTATTGTGTTTCCTCGTGGGCTGTAAAAAAAGACGAAGAAAAACAATTTATTCTCTCTGTTTAGGATTTTAATCTGGTGCGTTCTCAACTCCTAAAGTTCTAAATTCGTTAGCTCCTTTTTTTTACATTCCTTATCCTCATTCTGCTCTTTACAAAATAGGTAATTACAGGTATTCTGCCTCTAGATATTTATATTATCGGGGTAACTATGTGAATACACGTCAAGACCTTTACTACACTCCGAACCATTTTTAACAAGAAATACTCCTCAGTTGTTCATTGATCTTCTACATCAATCTTCTCTCCAACCATGCACCTTGTTCAAAGGTTTGCCAGAAGACACAAAATATGCAAGAGCAACCAAGCATCGAGAGAGAGGAAGGAGGGCTGAGGAGAAGGAAAAAGGGATAGCGGGGGGACATTTTAAGTTTAGAAATGCAGGCAAGAAATGAGTCTGGAATGTTAACGACATCAGCCCAATGTTGTTTGTTTTGTAAAAGCCATCAGTCTAAAAGCCTTCTCTTACCTTTCCTTTGTTATTCTCCATGCAAATCTTTTGACTTACTGAGAAAAGAAAGTGAAATCCATTCTTTCCTAGGAGAAAGAGAAAAAAAAAGGCAATACCCATATTCATCCAGTGATAGGTGAAACAGTTCTGAACATGTGGGAGTACCCCATTATTTCAATGGAAACATCAAAAGCTTTTCCTTCTGCCAGGCAGCCAAACTTACAACTAAGACTTGATGTAAGAAAAGTTGAAAAAGGTCGGAGATCGGAGACGGGGCAAAAACAACAATGTTGTTTGTTTTGTAAAAGCCATCAGTCTAAAAGCCTTCTCTTACCTTTCCTTTGTTATTCTCCATGCAAATCTTTTGACTTACTGAGAAAAGAAAGTGAAATCCATTCTTTCCTAGGAGAAAGAGAAAAAAAAAGGGATTCACAGTTCAATGGTTTTTTGGGACTTGTCCCTTCTGAGACTTTGAAAGTCACAGTTTTTCCGTTTCAAAGTGATGAAAAAAAAGGGATTCACAGTTCAATGGTTTTTTGGGACTTGTCCCTTCTGAGACTTTGAAAGTCAGAGTTTTTCCGTTTCAAAGTGATGTTTCCTTGACTTGTCTGGAATAGGGGAGGGGAGGGGACAGTCCGGGGAGTTCACCTTTTACCTTTATGATCTAAACAAGATGGAAATTTTCAAGTTATAATGGACATATATTATGAAAGTAAACACAGGTAGGTACGTTATATTTTTTTATTTGATAAAGTCACATTACCTATTCAGAGGATTCAGGAGTTATTGTCTTAATCCACTATAAAGGTGTAAACTGAAAAATAGGTATTATTACATCGAGTATTTTCTGTACCCTATGGGGCAGTCCGGGGAGTTCACCTTTTACCTTTATGATCAAAACAAGATGGAAATTTTCAAGTTATAATGGACATATATTATGAAAGTAAACACAGGTAGGTACTAGGTACGTTATATTTTTTTATTTGATAAAGTCACATTACCTAGTCAGAGGATTCAGGAGTTATTGTCTTAATCCACTATAAAGGTGTAAACTGAAAAATAGGTATTATTACATCGAGTATTTTCTGTACCCCTCCCTATTGGTTATTTGTTATTTGGTTCAACTGAGGTAAATGAAATAATAAGCATCTTGGTATTTAAAAAGGATGCAGCTTGTACCAAATTTATTAACGTGTCCTAACAGAGCTATACAAAGAAGTCCGTAATATCCTTCAATACAGCACGAGGTGCCTACTTGCCTGGATAATTTGATTATATAATTCTTACATAATTATCCCAACAGCTGGTGATAAATGTTAGTACAATACTGGGTGGATCAAAAATATTACAGATTTAATATAAATAGGTATATACATATACGTATGTCTGTATTGCCGCTAGCTTAGTTATGTTTCTATGATCTTTCAGTTCAAAACCACCCTATATATTTTCAGAACCGTTCCGAACTAATCCATACTTATGAACTGCACCAACTTATTTCTTCAGGAGTGAGGCTGATTTATTTATAATTACATTTAATTCTGTTTATTCAATTGAACTAATAACTGAAATCCCTAAATGTGATTTGAAACTCATTTCGTATCAAATCCTTCAATGCCGAGTGCTAGGGAATAGAAATAATCTATTTTTAAATGTCTAATCCGTGTAAAGTAGACATTAGGCACCCGAATACCTAGCTACATTCAGTAAGTTTCAAAAGGTAGGTTAGTACCGATTTGAAAGGCCCAGTGGTAGGGAATAGAAATAATCTATTTTTAAACGTCTAATCCGTGTAAAGTAGACATTAGGCACCCGAATACCTAGCTACATTCAGTAAGTTTCAAAAGGTAGGTTAGTACCGATTTGAAATCACTCTCAGATTTAATCCTAGGAAATGGTTTTGTAGTTCTAGCATTGTTACCATACATTTTTTAAGATGATTTAAGTCTTGAAAATATTTTGGACAATGTTTTCTAGACCGAGGAAAAAATGTTGAAACATTCCTAAGTTATTATTATTAGGTCCTAAAGTATTTTTTTATCTCTTCACTCTGGTATATTTTATTTTCTGTAACGATTTTATTTTATTTATTTTTTTAGGTAAGTTTTGGGGAGTAAAAATAATACACCTATTTCCGTCCACAAGGTAGTATTATAGGTAGTTCGGATAAAGGTTCTCTCCTTGTTTTTTTTTTACCTTCATTCACCGAAGAATATCAGAGAGATAAAACATAAAACAGCAATAAGCGGTTTAGATTTAAGATTTTTCCCATCAGTCGGATAAAGGTTCTCTCCTTGTTTTTTTACCTTCATTCACCGAAGAATATCAGAGAGATAAAACATAAAACAGCAATAAGCGGTTTAGATTTAAGATTTTTCCCATCAGCAGGTATGTATGTTTCCTCGTATGTAAAGAGGGGAGTGAGCATAATCTAGGTACCTTGTGCACAGATTTGGGAGGGAGTGGGAATTGTATATTGTAGGGAGGTAGAAATTAATAGTAGGGAGGTAGGAAAAAGGTAAGGGATGGGGATGTTATTTTTATACCTCCGCATAAGAGGAGAAGGCTACGTATTGTGTACTTAATATGTAAAGTTTAGTATTAGTATGGAGGATATTTAGCAAATATGTACTCGGTATGAATGAGTCGTATGGGAGGTAATATTCGGTGTGGTGTGGTGTTTAGTGAAGAATGAGAATTTGATAAGTTTACATAACAACAATCGTAATAAAAATATTGTCAGTGCTCTGATGCTCTCTGAAGGAGATGGTGTTCCAAAAGCTACGTGAGAACTGAACTGAGATAGTTTTAAAGGAGCTGCTGCACTTTTAAAAGATTAAAAAAAGGTACTTAGGTGTCTTATCAGTATAAAATGTGAGCGAACCGTGTTCTCAAGTCAGGAAACAGAAGATTCTTCAGAAGGGCAGGTTTTTGACCTGACTTTACCTGATAATCATTTGACTTTGACATTCAAACTAACATAATTTTATAACACCCTGTATATTATCTAAATAACTTGAATCTTTCCCCGAGTTAAAGCTCAGGGTATAGGTACCTACCTCTACAATGTTTTTGCCTAAATTATATTATTTATATGCAAATTTTGTCGAAGTAGGTAAATGTTGGGGTACTTAGAAAAGTAAGAGGAGAAGGCTACGTATTGTGTACTTAATATGTAAAGTTTAGTATTAGTATGGAGGATATTTAGCAAATAATTATGTACTCGGTATGAATGAGTCGTATGGGAGGTAATATTCGGTGTGGTGTGGTGTTTAGTGAAGAATGAGAATTTGATAAGTTTACATTACAACAATCGTAATAAAAATATTGTCAGTGTTCACTGAAGGGGATGGTGGTCCAAAAGCTAGGTGAGAATTGAACTGAGATAGTTTTAAAGGAGCTGCTGCACTTTTAAAAGATTAAAAAAAGGTACTTATATAGGTGTCTTATCAGTATAAAATGTGAGCGAACCGAGTTCTCAAGTCAGGAAACAGAAGATTCTTCAGAAGGGCAGGTTTTTGACCTGACTTTACCGTAATAAAAATATTGTCAGTGCTCTCTGAAGGGGATGGTGGTCCAAAAGCTACGTGAGAATTGAACTGAGATAGTTTTAAAGGAGCTGCTGCACTTTAAAAATAATAAAAAAAGGTACTTAGGTGTCTTATCACCTTATCAGTATAAAATGTGAGCGAACCGAGTTCTCAAGTCAGGAAACAGAAGATTCTTCAGAAGGGCAGGTTTTTGACCTGACTTTACCTGATAATCATTTGACTTTGACGTTCAAACTGACATAACTTTATAAATAAACACCCTGTATATCAAAATAACTTGAATCTTTCCCCGAGTTAAAGCTCAGGGTATAGGTATCTACCTACCTCTACAATGTTTTTGCCTAAATTATATTATTTATATGCAAATTTTGTCGAAGTAGGTAAATGTTGGGGTACTTAGAAAAGCACAGTATCTTTCTACCCATATGAACATGTGTCAGCTGGGTCTTTATTAAATTAAATAATTAATTAGGTATGTCACATGATGTAGGAATAACCATTTTAAGTACGTAGGGTTAGGTATACAAAATTAATTATTCTTATGATGAAAAAGATGTCTTGGGTAGGTACCTACCTACATCAGACATATTATGTACACGAGGACTAAATTTACCACTACACATTTTTCGCAAGCTCTTTTATTACTTTCTATTTTTGATATGTTGTTGTTGTAGCGGCTTTAGCTTTCGCCGAATGGTGATGGCAGATTAAAGAGAAGATATCTTATTGTATCTGCCATACATCTGGGAATTATTCTTATGATGAAAAAGATGTCTTGGTACCTACCTACATCAGACATATGTATTATGTACACGAGGACTAAATTTACCACTACAATTTTTTTCGCAAGCTCTTTTATTACTTTCTATTTTTGATATGTTGTTGTAGCGGCTTTAGCTTTCGCCGAATATTGATGGGAGATTAAAGAGGAGATATCTTGTATCTGCCATACATCTGGGTGATGGTCTCTAAGTCTCTAGCCATGTTTAATAGGCTCGTCCTGAACCGCAGTCAACCATCGGCATCGTGAAGACTTGTGCTTATTCTTTAAAAGCAGAGAGAACCCTTTCAAGTTCTCTAGCCATGTTTTTAATAGGCTCGTCCTGAACCGCAGTCAACCATCGGCATCGTGAAGACTTGTGCTTATTCTTTAAAAGCAGAGAGAACCCTTTCAAGAGCACTCAGCTAGCTAGGCTGGTTAGGGTTTGCTGTTCTCCTCCCTCTCTATAGTCCCACAGTCAGACGACTCTCTGTTTAACGTCCCCTAGCTAGACCTTTTATTTTGACATGAGGGAGATGTGCCGATAATATTTGCGTAACTTTACTTTTTTATGGTTTTCTGAACTGATACTATTTCAATGGAAAAGAAAATGTTCTTAAACTGAATTGAGGTTCATAGTTAATCGACCCAGAAATTTGAAAATGCCGGGACGTAACTTTACTTTTTTTATGGTTTTCTAAACTGATACTATTTCAATGGAAAAGAAAATGTTCTTAAACTGAATTGAGGTTCATATTTAATCGACCCAGAAATTTGAAAATGTCGGGACGGTAAAACCCCCCGCTGCCATTCTACTTAGAAGTACTGAATAACAATAAAAGCTCAAAAGCTTCAAACTTTCATTTTGTTCTCATCCTCTATCCTGCATACCAAAAAATGTCGGGACGGGGGGACGGTAAAACCCCCCGCTTCCATTCTACTTAGAAGTACTGAATAACAATAAAAGCTCAAAAGCTTCAAACTTTCATTTTGTTCTCATCCTCTATCCTGCATACCAAATAATAAAGTAAAAATGGGAAGGGAAGGATCGATTCCGTAGAATTTCCAGTTTAAATTAATTTAGCAAGCCGTCTTTGTTTAAGATCGAAGAGGATTGAACAGATCCACAGATTAGACAAAATGTACAGTTGAACTTTCGTTATAATCTTCTATGGACCTAAAACTGTCTCGGAGACATCTCCAAGCTGTTTAAGTCTTGTTATATCGTGTGACAATGAAGTTTTCTTTTTGTCTGAAACCCAGCACTCTGGGATACAAATAGCTTTCTGTTATCTGTTCTCTAAGGAATAAGCTATTCCAGGAACGAGTTTTCCTAACAAAATTAGCTGTAGTATTACATACGCTCTAATCCTATGTTGTATCTTTGACCACCCAGCCTACAGTTCCGGACATAAATTTAATGTTAGTACCTTACTTAGAATACATAGTGCTGTTCTGTTGTTATTATTTACGATAGTTAAAAATCATTTTGTTGTTCTTGTTCTTGTATTGAATATTAATTTGGTTTTTTGGTTTCACAGAAAATTATACTGTTGGATCGTGGCTATGGAAATATCTCCGCTTTCAACTTAATAAAGACAACACCTTAGGTTTATATTTTCCTTAAGAATCTTGGGATTCTGCAAAAAGTAGTTGCTTTTGCTAAAGTACAAGAACGCAATTATTCTACGCTGAACACACTGTGCCAATGAAAAAAAGTGGAACCTGTGTTGGAAATAATTTCACAAACATAAGGAATTCACGAAAACTATCAAATGATTCATGATTTGATTTCGTGGAACCTGTGTTGGAAATAATTTCACAAACATAAGGAATTCACGAAAACTATCAAATGATTCATGATTCGATTTCAGGTTCATAATTATTATGACTGGATCTAACTGGACTACAAAGCTACAAGTGCTATGATAATCAAAGCTCATTGTTGTTCATCATGTTTTGCAATTATTCTACGCTGGACACACTGTGCTAATGAAAAAAAGTGGAACCTGTGTTGGAAGTAATTTCACAAACATAAGGAATTCACGAAAACTATCAAATGATTCATGATTCGATTTCAGGTTCACAATTATTATGACTGGATCTAACTGGACTACAAAGCTACAAGTGCTATGATAATCAAAGCTCATTGTTGTTCATCATGTTTAAGTGGAACCTGTGTTGGAAATAATTTCACAAACATAAGGAATTCACGAAAACTATCAAATGATTCATGATTTGATTTCAGGTTCACAATTATTATTATTATGACTGGATCTAACTGGACTACAAAGCTACAAGTGCTATGATAATCAAAGCTCATTGTTGTTCATCATGTTTATGAAAATCAAGCGATCTATGACGAGAAAATAAATGAAACTAAATCCATAGTCGTTCCACGATAGTACACACATAATAATCCTAAAGGAAGCGTAGAGAATTTCAAGTTCTTCTCTGTTTAATCAAAAATGGATTCCGAAGTCAAAACTCGGTGTTCTCAAGATTATAGACTGAAACTTTTCTCAATCACCTCGTAGCTCTGAATCACTCTCGAGTCTTGTCTGTTGATGTCTTCATTATGGTAACTTGAGTCTTATTACTAGATGTGGAGATAATGACCATAAGATTATGTTCTCATACAGGATCTATTAATCGACGGATTCGACGGTATTATCAACTTGTTCCCTTGTAGATTGATTCCATATTGTTTTTGGCGTTTGTGGATCTGATGTAAACTTGTGGAAGAAAGGGAGATAATGACCATAAGATTATGTTCTCATACAGGATCTATTAATCGACGGATTCGACGGTATTATCAACTTGTTCCCTTGTAGATTGATTCCATATTGTTATTGGCGTTTGTGGATCTGATGTAAACTTGTGGAAGAAAGAAGAAACTCTTTAGCGACTTCATTGTGGTTGTAAGCTGTTTAATTGTTCATCCTCACAGAAACAGCAACAAGGAGTATTAACAAAATTATAGAGAGTCGTTGAGGAAGTTCAAATAACCATATTGTTCTTGGCGTTTGTGGATCTGATGTAAACTTGTGGAAGAAAGAAGAAACTCTTTAGCGACTTCATTGTGCTTGTAAGCTGTTTAATTGTTCATCCTCACAGAAACAGCAACAAGGAGTATTAACAAAATTATAGAGTCGTTGAGGAAGTTCAAATAAGCACAATTGCTATAATGTCATCCTTTTTTTCAGTCACACCCCGTAAACAGGCCATACCATTTGGTGTTTCATCTAATAGGCAAGGCAAGAATACTCTCGCCAAGGATGCAGCTTGTACCAAATTTATGAACGTGTCCTAACAGAGCTATACAAAGAAGTCCGTAATATCCTTCAATACAGCTCACACCCCGTAAACAGGCCATACCATTTGGTGTTTCATCTAATAGGCAAGGCAAGAATACTCTCGCCTGGTAACTTATCAAGAAACCTCTCATCACGTCAAGAGCATGACTTCATTCAAACTTGCTTGATCGTGGGAAAGCTCGAGGTGCCAAAAAACCAGCTCGTCGCAACCAAGTTATTAGCCGGTTGACAAGGCCTGACTAATTCGTCCATTGTGCTGAGCCCCGGCCCCGTGTTGATATTGGGTAGGCAACTTGACAGGTCTGGTGATGGCTGACGGACATAAAGACCGAGGATCAGGCATGAAACAAGATTCCAAGTGGAACCAAATAGGATGACGGGAATAATCGCGGATGTGAGACTCTAGGGCCGTGAATGAACTCAATTACCTACCTCCTCTCACTGTATAGTAATCCCAACAGCTGGTGATAAATGTTAGTACAACACTGGGTGGATCAAAAATATTACAGATTTAATATAAATAGGTATATACATATATTACGTATATCTGTATTGCCGCTAGCTTAGTTATGTTTCTATGATCTTTCAGTTCAAAACCACCCTATATATTTTCAGAACCGTATACCATTCCGAACTAATCCATACTTATGAACTGCACCAACTTATTTCTTCAGGAGTGAGGCTGATTTATTTATAATTACATTTAATTCTGTTTCATAGTAAGTGAAAAGGACAAGATCGTATCGATTCACTACTTATACGAATAGTAGAGGATGCTGGGGTGTTGGAAATAATTTTAATATAGCTAAAATTAATTAGATATTAGCATACTAATAAGTAGTCCATTCAGTTATTAACACTCCATCACCCTTGAAGGTTTCTAGCTCCTGGTCCTGATATTGATGGTTACGGAAAGAAATGTCTAGCTGGCAGTACCTCATACCTTCCACATTTTGTCAGACCTGATATGAACTGTCGTCATAATGGTAACAGTGTTAATAGAGTTAACAAAAACATCATCACGGATTTGATGATAATACATTTTGACGTCTCCCATAATAAGTAATACACAGCTCGGTAGATTATGGACATTGTTGGTGTTGATGTATCAACTATACATGTTGCTATCTACATATTCTAAATTCTACAATTCACAAGAAAAGAGAACTTGAGAAATTCCATGAAGTGCTAGAAACTTTTCTTGGTAAGTCTTACTCACTAGTGAACTTTGAATGAGATTGGGCGCATCCGGCAGGAATGTGACGTGCTTTTTACCATGTGATCATCCTCTGGAAATACCAGAAATATAACAAACTTGGGGGAAAAATGCAAGGCCAGCAGTCTTCAAACTTAAGCTCATAGAGTAAAAATACCTATAATTCCAAGTTTTCCAAGCCAACCTCATTCTGACTTCTTGACACTCTGGATTTAAAGAATTTCAAACTCCCTACCATACTCGTAACGTAGGAGATTTTATTATGAAGGCTGCTGCATCAGAGAATAGCTTGGATACAAAACAAGTCTTTAATAACCGGGCAGGTGATAGAGATGTCTGATTATTTAATTGTGTTATTATAAATAGAGATATTATTAGTACCCACTGAAAAGGACAAGATCGTATCGATTCACTACTTACACGAATAGTAGAGGATGCTGGGGTGTTGAAAATAATTTTGATATAGCTAAAATTAATTAGATATTAGCATACTAATAGGTAGTCCATTCAGTTATTAACACTCCATCATCCTTGAAGTTTTCTAGCTCCTGGTCCTGATATTGATGGTTACAGAAAGAAATGTCTAGCTGGCAGTACCTCATACCTTCCACATTTTGTCAGACCTGATATGAACTGTCATCATAATGGTAACAGTGTTAATAGAGTTAACAAAAACATCATCACGGATTTGATGATAATACATTTTGACATCTCCCATAATGAGTAATACACAGCTCGGTAGATTATGGACATTGTTGGTGTTGATGTATCAACTATACATGTTGCTATCTACATATTCTAAATTCTACATGTAACAATATCAAGGTAGCTACCTACTTGGAAACTGGAAAAACTGGAAATCTTTAACAGGTTCTGCTAAGTTTTGAAGTAGCTACTTAATAAACTATTTCCCCCCAAAAAAGCACCACTGCACACTCCCACAAATGGCAACATTATTTACCATAAAGTATCTCCATAGATACTGGAAATCTTTAACAGGTTCTGATAAGTTTTGAAGTAGCTATACTTAATAAACTATTTCCCCCCAAAAAAGCACCACTGCACACTCCCACAAATGGCAACATTATTTACCATAAAGTATCTCCATAGATAGCCATTCAGCTCGCCCAATATACCTGGGGTACCTTTAATAGCAACATTATTCACCGAGTCTCATATATTACATTATGAAAAAAGTTTCCGTCCCGGAGTTTAGTCAAAAAGTTTGTTAATAAATTATTTGACAAAACTTTTAACACCACCAGAAGCACTGCCACACGTATTATGAGCAAAATTACGCGACAAGTTGACATGAGCTTTTCACATGGGCTGAAATTTCTGAAAACTTGGAATGAGTGACGAGGTGCGAATTGTGTAAATGGAGGGTGAGTAGCAGCTCTTCATAAGTCACGTTTAAGACAAAACAGTGGAACTTCTGTAGTTTTCGACTTAATCTCTTGATTTGTTAACAGCTAGTAATAAAAATCCCCTTAGCTTGGTGTTTGAAGTTTTGAGCCCAAGCCCCCGTAATGTCAACTTTCCTTTAAGTCATCTTCCCTTGGATTCCAGAGTGCACTCAAACTCAGCCCTATACCTAAGTATCCTTGAATGTAACTGCTTTTAGTAAATAGCGATCAAATATAGAGGTACATCACATAGATCTTCTGTGTCCTATCATTAGATAACAAAACGCCAAGATCCCTTTGAAAATCAAATATGTTTCGTACACCCTTATAAATGGTAGATAATTAGATGCCGTGGATTGCCCCAGTTCGTTCCAGCAAGAACAGAGGTACATCACATACATAGATCTTCTGTGTCCTATCATTAGATAACAAAACGCCAAGATGCCTTTGAAAATCAAATATGTTTCGTACACCCTTATAATTCTTATAAATGGTAGATAGTTAGACGCCGTGGATTGCCCCAGTTCGTTCCAGCAAGAACCAGACTGACACTTGTTTCTATTTTAGGTGGGTATATTTTAATTCAGAAATTTCCCATGGAGGGTGAGTAGCAGCTCTTCATAAGTCACGTTTGAGACAAAACAGTGGAACTTCTGTAGTTTTCGACTTAATCTCTTGATTTGTTAACAGCTAGTAATAAAAATCCCCTTAGCTTGGTGTTTGAAGTTTTGAGCCCAAGCCCCCGTAATGTCAACTTTCCTTTAAGTCATCTTCCCTTGGATTCCAGAGTGCACTCAAACTCAGCCCTATACCTAAGTATCCTACCTATAACTGCTTTTAGTAAATAGCGATCAAATATAGAGGTACATCACATACATAGATCTTCTGTGTCCTATCATTAGATAACAAAACGCCAAGATGCCTTTGAAAATCAAATATGTTTCGTACACCCTTATAAATGGTAGATAATTAGATGCCGTGGATTGCCCCAGTTCGTTCCAGCAAGAACCAGACTGACACTTGTTTCTATTTTAGGTGGGTATATTTTAATTCAGAAATTTCCACAGTTTCATGATATAATGATGTTGATCATTCACGTGGAAATCGTCGAAAGTTAAAACTCACAATTATTTTGACATGACAAATCCGACATGTGTCGTATGTTTGATAACCACAATATCAGGCTGATAAGAAAGTGCCATGTCTGACAAGTGACATGCCGAGAGCACGCAATCGTAAAACAACGTTTTTTTTCGGCGTCGGGCTCATAATGAGTGACGTCTGAAATACCTCACCGACATGTTTGTGGTTTTATTTCATTATCAGTGAAGTATTCAAAATATTCAGATTCAGATAATGGGGAAACTTTTTGTGTCCATAACGTAACGTCGCGTCGTCACACGGCCAACCCTCAGATAGCTGAATAGATTCAAATTTTGAATGGGGAAACTTTTTGTGTCCATAACGTAACGTCGCGTCGTCACACGGCCAACCCTCAGATAGCTGAATAGATTCAAAATTTGAAATGTGTGAAAAATGTTAGAACACACTGAACCGTGCTCCCAAATCTGTGTTAAAATGACAGTCCAGTCTTGGCACCAATCAGAATCATACTACAAAATTATTGCCTTCATTATTGAAGAAAAAAATATATACCCACCAAAAAACAGCGAAAGTATTCACCCAAATATTTCTCCCTGCACTGAGACTATTACTTGAGCACCATACGAGCGTAAAATTTACAAGGTTTTAATCCTGGAGAGCTTAAGAAGCACTAGGTAAGCTCTGAGCATTATCGGGTTATAAAATTCATCCCCACTTTCCTCGTCTCTTCATCAGTTTGGATTCAACATTGACTTCATTGTGTGAATGTAGAAGGTTGTAAATGGATTTTGGGTTAAACGCTCCGTACCGAAATCTCATTAAGGGCCGGTTTCTGACAAGACGAAACTCGAGAGTTTGAGCTCACTAACCGCGGAGTTTGCAAAAAGTGCGTTTCTAACAATATACAATTTCTCCCTGCACTGAGACTATCACTTGAGCACCATACGAGCGTAAAATTTGCAAGGTTTTAATCCTGGAGAGCTTAAAAAGCACTAGGTAAGCTCCGAGCATTATCGGGTTATAAAATTCATCCCCGCTTTCCTCGTCTCTTCATCAGTTTGGATTCAACATTGACTTCATTGTGTGAATGTAGAAGGTTGTAGCTGGATTTTGGGTTAAACGCTCCGTACCGAAATCTCATTAAGTATATATATTTTACGTTTTAAGTAGAGCGAACATGTGCTTTACTCTTTATATCTAGTCGAAACTTTCTTAGCGACAAAAGAGACCTTCTCCATATACCCACCAAAAAACAGCGAAAGTAGGTATTCACCCAAATATTTCTCCCTGCACTGAGACTATCACTTGAGCACCATACGAGCGTAAAATTTACAAGGTTTTAATCCTGGAGAGCTTAAGAAGCACTAGGTAAGCTCCGAGCATTATCGGGTTATAAAATTCATCCCCGCTTTCCTCGTCTCTTCATCAGCATTGACTTCATTGTGTGAATGTAGAAGGTTGTAGCTGGATTTTGGGTTAAACGCTCCGTACCGAAATCTCATTAAGTATATTTTACGTTTTAAGTAGAGCGAACATGTGCTTTACTCTTTATATCTAGTCGAAACTTTCTTAGCGACAAAAGAGACCTTCTCCAACCCTCAAAGAGCATGTATTGTGATGATCTGTCGTGATTGGTTGAATTGGTCGAGATCACAATACAGGCTAACCACAACTTTACCAGGTGGAAGAACTTGCATGTATTGTGATGATCTGTCGTGATTGGTTGAATTGGTCGAGATCACAATACAGGCTAACCACAACTTTACCAGGTGGAAGAACTTGAGGAAAAAACTGAGAAAGCAATACTTATTTCAAAGAACATTGTGTTTATTGGATTCAGTAGGTGTTGCTTCTTTTACTACTTTTTGTTTTAAAACAGAAAAAAAGCAATTTAAAATAAAATACCGATCCACCTCTCTCATATTTTTTAAATTAAGTTGTTTGATTACTTATTTCAATATTTCAAAGAACATTGTGTTTATTGGATTCAGTAGGTGTTGCTTCTTTTACTACCTACTTTTTGTTTTAAAACAGAAAAAAAGCAATTTAAAATAAAATACCGATCCACCTCTCTCATATTTTTTAAATTAAGTTGTTTGATGAAAATCAATAAAATAATTTAACTTTTATAGCACCCAGATTAATTTCAAATATGTTTTCTCTCCGTTGTCTTTATTACCTTCTCCTTCTTATTCTAGTAATTCCTTTAGTTTTATTAATAGGTGAGATTGGGAGATTGTACAGGAGTAGAGATTGGTACCTATTTTGTCAAGGGTGGTCAAGTTTTGTGCCATCAAAAATTACTTCCATTACTTAAATCAATATTTTTTCAGGAGACAAAATGACAATAGACGTATTGAAATAAAAGACTACAGTCTAAAACTATTAAATATCTAGAAAAAGCACAGGAGTAGAGAGATTGGTACCTATTTTGTCAAGGGTGGTCAAGTTTTGTGCCATCAAAAATTACTTCCATTACTCCAATCAATATTTTTTCAGGAGACAAAATGACAATAGACGTATTGAAATAAAAGACTACAGTCTAAAACTATTAAATATCTAGAAAAAGCCGACCGTGTGCTCTCTCCTAGCTCAGGCAAAAGTTGTCGACATAACAAGGGAAGCATTGTTATGGTAATCTGATAAAATATCAACCGCACTAAAGAGAGTAGATATTTTGGCCAAAAGCTAATAGTCTAATTCCTGATCCTTGATGATGAAGTTTCAAATTTCAAAAGGGCCGATTTTCCCGGCTCCAGCTAAAGGACTAAAATGCACTTGATTTCAATAACCGCACATAGGTATGTGAAATATGTCTTATAGTTAATAGCATTCGGATGGATGGGGAAATTGAAAACCATTGTCCCCTTAACTTTTAACTTATTCCTAGGTACCTCTACTTAGGCAATTAATTTAATGATTTTATTACTATCGAAAAATTCAATATTTTACAATAAGATCAGGAGAGTAGATATTTTGGCCAAAAGCTAATGGCCTAATTCCTGATCCTTGATGATGAAGTTTCAAATTTCAAGGGCCAATTTTCCCGGCTCCAGCTAAAGGACTAAAATGAACTTGATTTCAATAACCGCACATAGGTATGTGAAACATGTCTTATAGTTAATAGCATTCGGATGGATGGGGAAATTGAAAACCATTGTCCCCTTAACTTTTAACTTATTCCTAGGTACCTCTACGTACATATCAGTATCAAACCTATCTCTGCAGGTTCATTTTAATTTATACACATAAAAACACAGAAGGCATCAGAACAACACAGATGAGTTCGAATAAAAAAATAAAATAACATCTAAATCAAGAAATAACAAACTTGACTACCTTGTGAAATGTATCTCTGATGAGCTCCTGATTAGATGGACCGATATCGACAGCATCCAAGCTCTTGAGGAATTAGAATTCCAACACCCTGAGGAAATTCCACAGTACGAGGGCTTAAAGAAAAGATAGCATCTTTTCATGACGATGAGGAGCCAGCTTGTTAATTTTATGTCTTCAAAAGTTCAGCTACTTCTCAGTCTGTCTTCTGTTATTTGTCTACGAGATCTCATAATCTCACCTGCCCACACATATCTAATAAAGATCCGGTTTTTAATCGTGTCGTGACGAGGAGCCAGCTTGTTAATTTTATGTCTTCAAAAGTTCAGCTACTTCTCAGTCTGGACAGTCTGTCTTCTGTTATTTGTCTACGAGATCTCATAATCTCACCTGCCCACACATATCTAATAAAGATCCGGTTTTTAATCGTGTCGTTCAAGTGACTATTGACATCTGGTTGGTCTTTTACTTCTTGATACCCTATGAACATTGATTTATTCACTCTTGAAAATTGGCAATCCGCATCTGGACGATGGGTGATAATTTCAGAGGACTACCGTCTTATATTCTTATTCTCCATCTTCTTCTTTTAGGTCCTCATCTGTGATAGGTAGTTACTTAAAATATCACTCCCTAAGTTCAGGTTTCAACATTTTGAAATGATCCATTCATTCCTTATTTTTTATCGATTTTTACACGTTTCTTGTAAACTTACTCAGATCTTCTTCTTTTAGGTCATCTGTGATAGGTAGTTACTTAAAATATCATTCCCTAAGTTCAGGTTTCAAAATTTTGAAATGATCCATTCATTCCTTATTTTTTATCGATTTTTACACGTTTCTTGTAAACTTACTCATTCAAAAAACTATAAATTTAACAGACAAAAAATCTCAGTAAGCAAATATTAAAACGAGTGGCCATAAATGCCTATCTGCAAGATTTATCTAAGAATTCCAAGGAGGCAAAATCAAATGTGAATTTAATGGTGCACCAATAAACTTATACTTATAGCTTCCTATAATAACTTTATGTTTTTTTCGTAAAATTGATTATGTGTATGATCATTAAGTTTTTTTCTCCATATTTTTTTGATTTTCTGATCAACCCACACCTACACAAACCTGTCAACATGATTGTCAATGATACTATTGAAACTCCCTCCATATTTTTTTGATTTTCTGATCAACCCACACCTACACAAACCTGTCAACATGATTGTCAATGATACTATTGAAACTCCAAATAAAATTAAGAACAAGCTAATACAGAGTAGAAACTCTACTGTAGAAGCTGAATAGGAAAACACTCTCAACACACCTAAATTATGCTGGAGGAACGAGGTGTGGACTCTCTTAATAAGGCAAATGGTGAATATAATTATGAAACTAATGAAGGCAGGTATCCGAGTGATAATTATTTCACTGAATCTGCCTTGGGCATTTGGAATTGATTTGATTAGATCAAATGACTCCATAGGAATTCTAAGTATGTTATTATAAATCAGCAGTCAGATAGAATAATGAGCAACAAGCAGACCACTTTGTTTCTTTCCCCTGACGTGTTGATGTCTATATCACCATTGACACGTTCAGACTTCAGACGTTGTTCCCACCCACTGAGTTTACCTCGAGATCCAATGAGCAGAATATTACTGAATCAAGAATCATAATCACTAGTCACTCTATCATGGCCACACCTATTGTTGAAAACATACCTAGCAGCTAGCACCTACTTGATTCTTCAATCAGGGTGGCTGTTGTGTGAGCAGAAACATAATTATACGTGCTTAGGAGACTCCTTGATGATTCAACCATTCAACTGCCGCGCTACATAACAAGGAATGAAAAAAAAAACAAAAAACTATACCGGGCATTGGACATGGGCTTTGATGTTTCATGTAGACCTGTGCAACACCATTCATGATTAATAATATAATCATTATTATGATTTCATCTTTTATAATTGGCTTTGTTTTGCTTAGGTTGTTTGATCGGTGAGTGAATATACCGCCGGTAACAGCTTGTTTCACAAGAAAAGAGAACTTGAGAAATTCCATGAAGTGCTAAAAACTTTTCTTGGTAAGTCTTACTCACTAGTGAACTTTGAATGAGATTGGGCGCATCCGGCAGGAATGTGACGTGCTTTTTACCATGTGATCATCCTCTGGAAATACCAGAAATATAACAAACTTGGGGGAAAAATGCAAGGCCAGCAGTCTTCAAACTCAAGCTCATGGAGTAAAAATTTAATTCGAAGTTTTCCAAGTCAACCACATTCTGACTTCTTGACACTCTGGATTTCAAGAATTTCTAACTCCATACCATACTCGTAACGTAGGAGATTTTATTATGAAGGCTGCTGCATCAGAGAATAGCTTGGATCCAAAACAAGTCTTTAATAACCGGGCAGGTGATAGAGATGTCTGATTATTTAATTGTGTTATTATAAATAGAGATATTATTAGTACCCACAGAATACAGCGAGCAACAGGTATCAGAGCTGACTAATGAAACTAGACTTGAGTGGCTTGTGTATAGCGTTCTGGGGAGCTCTTGCATATTTGTATATTATTCCTTGAAAGTTGGGCAATATTCTCCGTTCTGTGGTAATTCTTTTAAGAGGGTATATTATTGTATTTATTTGATCAGATCCATCAGTCATTCCACTACTCTTCGAAGATAAGTACACACTTCAGATTCTACACATTATATCAAATCGGATTGCATAAATGTATGCGTACTTTATTTTAGCTTTTTAGATCTTCGATGTACAATGGTGTAATAAAATCTGAACGTAATGGCAAAATAGATAATGTACGTTTCTAACATGATTCTATTGCTTGGTATTAGAACACCATTGCCAATTACACCGATGTTAAAACAAAAAGAAACAGACAGCAGTGAATTGAATCGTGTACTTCTTCTGTAAATAATGATCTGTTTCGAAATAAATCAAACTAACCCCAGCATCCGTGTTTGTATTACCAACAACATGATTTATGAAGAATTTACTCCACATGTTTACCAACAAACTACTTGTAAATTTCTTATTTATTAGGTACTTTCGATAGATCCTTCGATGCGTTCTCGAAGTTTTGTTCTTACTTATCAGATTTTTTTGTAATAATAAGTTTAATCCGAATAAGGCGTTACCAGAAAGAACGTCGATATCTATATCCATAGAAGGTACTGTAACACTTTGAAAAACAAATGGAATTGGTAAAAGGCATGGATGAATTTTGAATTACATACTTCGAAAAAAATCGGTCAAGGAGCACATAGTTACATGGACTGGAGCACCTATTGACTTCTTGGTTCAAAGTTCACCAGAAAATCCAGATCTATAGGTACATACCTACTGAGGAAACAATACTCTCTCATGAGCAAAAATGACACTGAATATTAAACATGAAACTCTGTCTGCCAGTCTCCATACAACTTCCAAACGATACAAAAAAACCAAATTCGACCAAAAATGTTGTAGATCTCTACTGAGCTTTTCTATTATAAAATCTAAAATCTACTAGTGCATAATTCAAGCTGGTTCATCCACTCTATCTCATTATGAAGGCAGGATTCAGGAAGTTTGTAGGTATTTTTTTCCTCTTACAAAAAAAAAGATGGGGCGGTTCCGTCTTATTTCTTTATGAGATAGTATTTTAGATACCTATAGCTTGGCTCAAAATAATAAATAATAATAAAAAATTTAAGGTTCCTCATCCGAAAACATCCGAGTGGTAATAAGTACCATATAATTATTATAACAAGTCCTGGAGTTAACTAACGGCTCAATCTCACCAGAAAAAAAAAAACTTTAAAGCCCTGTAATCATTTCTTCTCCTTTGCTTGATGTCTTAATCATGTTTTAGATATACAGGGTGGGGTTTCAATTGGGGGAAAATTCGGTGATAAATGACTAGAAATTAATGTTTTTGGTCCACACATGTTTAAGGCCACTGTAAAGACGTCACACAACATTGGATAATTCGATTGAAGTACATAGTCTCTATTTGGGATCATTTAAGTAAGTACAGATTCCCTAGATAGCAACTTTGTAGAACAGAGATAAGGACATAGCAAAACATTGGCAACCAATGACCTCATGAAGAACTAAAACGCCTATTTACAAACCTTTGAATAACCCTATCTTTCTATGAAAATCTAAAATTACAGACAGTGACCCAATACTTACATAAATAGGTAAGCCTAATGATAACTATAACTTACTAAAAACTAGTAATTTCCAAAGAAACAAAAATTGCCAAAACTTTAGTTTTTATGACAACATTCCAAAATGGATTCACATCCTACGTAGTAATTCACAGTCTGAAATGGTTTCAAGTTAAAAGCTACCCGGTAACTTGTAGGTACTCCTCTACCATCAGGCAACCACAAAATGTTATCTATCGCTTTATAACAACTCTATTACCTCCGAACACTAAGTTCATTTTCCCCTGGAGATATTCAACACAATATCAAGTCGTGACTATAGAGGACGAGCCATTGAGGAAAGGTGTCCGAAAAATTTTGCTGCTTGATCCGGAAACGTGGTATTTGCGAAAATTATGGGTGCACCTTGGTTCACTTATTCTGACAAATGAAAAGTTCCACATTAGTAAATTATTTTTATCTTAAAGAAACAAGTCTTTAGATGGGAAGAAGGACTTTATAAGTTTAAAACATTTTTACCTTCTATTTTATTTCCTGTACGTAGAGGTTCAAGAGGTGCACAATCACAAACTTTTTGTGCTCCTACAACTTTTTGAACAGCAGGTACCACGACCGATGTAAATTATCTTGTGGTGTTGTTTTGTTCTTATTCACTCCTTTAACTTCGGCGTCAATTATTATTTATTCAATCATCAAAATCCAATCATTGGAGTGCGGGCATGGGTTTTGTTTTATTCTGATTTGCTATGGTTGGCTCGCTCATATTATTATTGAAATAAGGTGTATTGGAAATGTCTAAAGGTAACCTACGCTCGTCTTCAAGCAGTCATTATTGTCTAACAAAGTTAACAGCTTAATCCGGACTGATGTTGATAGAAGATTCAATTTCTAAGGATTAACCAGGTAACTCATTAAAAAATCGGCCTTGGTGTAATTCTTTGGGGTGATTTTGACTACTGGAATTTACCTGACGTGAGTTCAATGGGTACATAGATAGGTACCGGCATGAACAAACTCTTTCTTATAGCTTATACCCTATACAAAATTTAATGTGAGATTAATTAATTATTTTAATTAAAATGTCTACTATCTTTAGAATAGGTAATTATGATTAGATATTAGGTATGGACTTAATTCAGTAGCATTATGCAAGTATTAGTATGAGGATACCTCTTTATTCGCTTACAATAATCCTAAGCCTCTATCAACACACTGCAGTGTAAAGGCCTCTTGAAAACTACACCTTATATTTGCGGTAGGAGCTAGGTAGGTAACTGTATTCATAATTAATTTCTGCTGATTTTAGGTACATACCTATATGCGTAATTTGTATATTTGCACCTGAAATTTACGAGCTCTCAAAATTTTCGGAACAGTGCAGAAAATTATCAGACTTGAGATTTATGCGTTTCCAAAATTATACGTTTCTATTCGACTGATTTTTCCTAAAACATTCCGAACTCCCGAAGTTATAAATTTTAGCAACTGAACACGTGAAGTAATCTTACCGGTAGAGAGAGAGAATTTATGTGAATTTTTAGAAATTTTGACCTTTTTTTCGATTTATGATCTTATTTCGGTCCACAAAAAATATTAATACCTATCTGATTCCGTGAAAGCTGGAATATACTCTTGGAAATCAATTTGGTATGCTGAATATTGAATAATTATGCATGTCTTGTTTATAAGTTACTGCTTACTGCCGAATGTATAACTTCTATTCCATGAACAAAAAATCTTCCTTCGTATGTTGTTGAGTTGTTGTCCATGATACATTTCACAAATTTGTTACCAAACTTGAAAGTTTACAAGCATTTCTTTATATCCAGGATGAACACAAACTCAGATAAAGGTGAGGAAGTAATATATCTGTTCCATGAGAAAATTCGGTCTTCTTTCTGCTTTAAAAGAAAAAGAACTTGGCCAATAAAACAAATGGGCATGCACATCGACACAGTAATGTAAAAAATACAGACATGGTCAATGTTAGTTCAATTGGCTACTAAATTATAAAATCGCTATGCAAAATTCCATCCAAAGGTAGGTACATGTTCAATTTGAATTGCTGTTTCAGGTACCCATGTTTGTTTTATGTTGTGTTTGCTGTAATTTATTACGTGAAATAGACTAGTGCTCCTTACTTCATCCACCCTTTCACTCTCTCCTCTGGCTGATTACTGAGTGGTGAGATTAGCAGTCTAACTTTTCGGAAGCTTATCAAGATGGATTCTGAAATTAATTTTATTGGGGATTTTTCCAGATCTATAGAATAAATTTGCCTCATTAATTTAGGTGCGAATACAATCGAATATCTCTATTTACCAAGCGGCCAAATTCGATCCAAAACTGATATCAATTACGATATATTCCATAGTGGTAATCTTCCACACCCCCAGCCCAACCTTAATGTTAATAGATTGTGGGATTGAAGAGTAAGAGGCTATTGACATTGTTATAGAAACCCAACCTTAATGTTAATAGATTCTGGCATTGAAGAGTAAGAGGCTATTGACATTGTTATAGACATAGAGTACGTACCTACATAACTGGCAGAGCAATAGATATACCTACAAAGTACTTATTAGGTACCTACCCAGATCATTTTGACAAAGTCTCTATGGCATTTACCCACCTATATAGATTTCGTGTCCTCGTATGGATTCAAGCACATATATAACTGGCAGAGCAATAGATATACCTACAAAGTACTTATTAGGTAAGTACCTACCCAGATCATTTTGACAAAGTCTCTATGGCATTTACCCACCTATATAGATTTCGTGTCCTCGTATGGATTCAAGCACATATGTAACTGGCAGAGCAATAGATACCTACAAAGTACCTATTAGGTACCTATCCAGATCATTTTGACAAAGTCTCTATGGCATTTACCCACCTATAGATTTCGTGTCCTCGTATGGATTCTGAAGCACATATTGCGGGAGTGAAAAGCCTTAGGTATAATAGCAATTAAGAGAAACTTGAAGAAAAACTTTCTGTTGCGGTTCATGAAAATGAAAATGAGAAAATTTTCAGCTTTATTCTGGAAAAACTTTGGTTACAGATAGTAATAATAATAATAATAAAATAATACGAATGACGTAAAATTTTGTGGCTTCCAAAAATGTCTACGGAAAATTATTCGTACCAGGAGCAACTTCTTGTGGAATTTCTTATTCGTGACTTGAGGGCAAGATTTTCTCTGTGGTGTGCTCTTGGAGTTGAATTTGACAAAGTCAGTGGTCATCCCCCACGAAACAACGTTACAAGAAACTTTGTGTTACAAGAAACCACATTAATTTCAATCAGACAGAACGAATGACGGAAATATCTTCACAGCTATGAGCAAGAAGAAAAGTTTTATTCTTTTTTTAGGTAGGTAGATAGGTAGGTATATCCAGTCAGTAGGCGAGGACAAGACGGGCCAATATGAACCTTATATGGCAATCTGTAAAATTATACCAAAATACCCATCAACGATGATTCGCGTCTACCTTTAATATCCGAAAAGAACCGCACGTTTGACTCCGTATATCTTCACTTTTCCAACAGTTTCCCATCAGGTCTCATTTATAAGAATGCTGGAATAAATGTTTATTCAGGCGAAAAATTAAAAGGTTTTTGGATGATATAAAAAAAAGAGTACAATTGATATGGAAAAAAAGGAAGCAGAGAAAAAAAGGATTCAAGATGTCGCTGTAATTCGGGGGGCCCCCAGTGGGGAACGAATGACGGAAATATCTTCACAGCTATGAGCAAGAAGAAAAGTTTTATTCTTTTTTTAGGTAGGTAGACAGGTAGGTATATCCAGTCAGTAGGCGAGGACAAGACGGGCCAAGATGAACCTTATATGGCAATCTGTAAAATTATACCAAAATACCCATCAACGATGATTCGCGTCTAGCTTTAATATCCGAAAAGAACCGCACGTTTGACTCCGTATATCTTCACTTTTTCCAACAGTTTCCCATCAGGTCTCATTTATAAGAATGCTGGAATAAATGTTTATTCATGCGAAAAATTAAAAGGTTTTTGGATGATAAAAAAAGAGTACAATTGATATGGAAAAAAAGGAAGCAGAGAAAAAAAGGATTCAAGATGTCGCTGTAATTCGGGGGGCCCCCAGTGGCAAAAGAGTACAATTGATATGGAAAAAAAAGGAAGCAGAGAAAAAAGGATTCAAGATGTCGCTGTGATTCGGGGGGCCCCCAGTGGAGGAGCTTCCGTCAAAAACCAAAAAGAGGTTATATGCAGCTAAGGTGTGTCTAGTAATTAGTGAATATAAAAAATCAAAATCATCGATGTAGATCCACGTCGACTGGAAGTTCCAAATCTTCCCAAGCTTACATGCACGCTCTGGCACCCATAGAAAGTAGCGAAGATCAAAGGATTTTGTTGGAATGTAAAAGTCGATAGTGTTGACGTGTTTCAGGTAATGTCCATAGTACAGATGGAACTTCATTCATTTATTAATTAAACAAATGTAATATAATATTTGGGACGCCTTTTCCCTTTTCTTTGTGGAAGGGGAAATTCTGGATAATATAGGGAAAGGGTGACAAGGGTTTATAGGGCACTGATCATCATGCAGACATTTTATATCAGGATACCCATATTCATCCAGTGACAGGTGAAACAGTTCTGAACATGTGGGAGTACCCCATTATTTCAATGGAAACATCAAAAGCTTTTCCATCGGGACTGCCCCGGTCAATTCGGGACGCTTGGCAAGCCTACCCAATACCCATATTCATCCAGTGACAGGTGAAACAGTTCTGAACATGTGGGAGTACCCCATTATTTCAATGGAAACATCAAAAGCTTTTCCTATGCAGCTAAGGTGTGTCTAATACTTAGTGAATATAAAGAATCAAAATCATCGATGTAGATCCACGTCGACTGGAAGTTCCAAATCTTCCCAAGCTTACATGCACGCTCTGGAACCCATAGAAAGTAGCGAAGATCAAAGGATCTTGTTGGAATGTAAAAGTCCATAGTGTTGACGTTTATCGGGTAATGTCCATAGTACAGATGGGACTTCATTTTTTTATTTATTAATTAAACAAATGTAATATAATATTTGGGACGCCTTTTCCCTTTTCATTGTGGAAGGGAAAATTCTGGATAATATAGGGAAAGGGTGACAAGGGTTTATAGGGCACTGATCATCATGCAGACATTTTATATCAGGATACCCATATTCATCCAGTGACAGGTGAAACAGTTCTGAACATGTGGGAGTACCCCATTATTTCAATGGAAACATCAAAAGCTTTTCCTTCTGCCAGGCAGCCAAACTTACAACTAAGACTTGATGTAAGAAAAGTTGAAAAAGGTCGGAGATCGGAGACGGGGCAAAAACAACAATGTTGTTTGTTTTGTAAAAGCCATCAGTCTAAAAGCCTTCTCTTACCTTTCCTTTGTTATTCTCCATGCAAATCTTTTGACTTACTGAGAAAAGAAAGTGAAATCCATTCTTTCCTAGGAGAAAGAGAAAAAAAAGGGATTCACAGTTCAATGGTTTTTTGGGACTTGTCCCTTCGATATTTCAGAAGGGAATGTTTTCTTCTCATCCGAAAGATAACAATTTCTGTAGTTCAAGATAAGAAGGGATTATGCCATCTTTCTTAGGATGACATTCTAGCAATTGTGCTTATTTGAACTTCCTCAACGACTCTCTATAATTTTGTTAATACTCCTTGTTGCTGTTTCTGTGAGGATGAACAATTAAACAGCTTACAAGCACAATAAGAGTTTCTTCTTTCTTCCACAAGTTTACATCAGATCCACAAACGCCAAAAACAATATGGAATCAATCTACAAGGGAACAAGTTGATAATACCGTCGAATCCGTCGATTGATAGATCCTGTATGAGAACATAATCTTATGGTCATTATCTCTACATCTAGTAATAAGACTCAAGTTACCATAATGAAGACATCAACAGACAAGACTCGAGAGTGATTCAGAGCTACGAGGTGATTGAGAAAAGTTTCAGTCTATAATCTTGAGAACACCGAGTTTTGACTTCGGATCCATTTTTGATTAAACAGAGAAGAACTTGAAATTCTCTACGCTTCCTTTAGGATTATTATGTGTGTACTATCGTGGGACGACTATGGATTTAGTTTCATTTATTTTCTCGTCATAGATCGCTTGATTTTCATAAACATGATGAACAACAATGAGCTTTGATTATCGTTATTATTATTAGGTCCTAAAGTATTTTTTATCTTTTCACTCTGGTATATTTTATTTTCTGTAACGATTTTATTTTATTTATTTTTTTAGGTAAGTTTTGGGGAGTAAAAATAATACACCTATTTGCGTCCACAAGGTAGTATTATATAGGTAGTTCGGATAAAGGTTCTCTCCTTGTTTTTTTACCTTCATTCACCGAAGAATATCAGAGAAATAAAACAGCAATAAGCGGTTTAGATTTAAGATTTTTCCCATCAGACAATACATGTTCAATTGTTCAGAATGTAGAATAATTTTTTCTGTGATGGGTATTTGGAGTAGGTAATTCCTTATGACAGATATTACCAATTTCCTGAATTCTCGATCCTTTTTCTGTTTTACCCATATTGTTGATTCCCTAATACTCTTTCTTTTTCTATGCAAGTAACCCATTCCCTGTATTTTTTTCTGTAATATGTATTTGGAGTAGGTAATTCCTTATGACAGATATTACCAATTTGCTGAATTCTCGATCCTTTTTCTGTTTTACCCATATTGTTGATTCCCTAATACTCTTTCTTTTTCTATGCAAGTAACCCATTCCCTGTAGTCTCATGTCTACTAGAAACGTAGAAACAGATGTCTATCTTACGCCTTGTATTTGTTTTAGAGTATGCAATGTGACTCTCCCACCGTTTGAATGTTGATCTGTTCATCTGTTGATGTTCATTAGACTGATGTTGGTCCTTTTGCCTTGGAATTATAGGGTTCAAAGGAAAATACAAGGAGCAATAAAACTGGTTACTCAACAGGTTAAAATAAAGTTGAACCAAAATGGAAAACAGAAACCACTAGAGAGACTCAAGTCAAGAAAGACAATCAGAAAATAGAGGAAAAAAAGAAAACTTAAAAAATATTATTTTCGTGACATTTTCCCCCTTCCTCTGTGAAAAGAAAAGAGAAAGGAAGAAAGAGAAATACACGAGCTAATGTCTTTAATCGTGCAGAAGCGATTTGTTTTTCCAGGACTCCGTCATTCGTCGCAAATAAAAACAACGCTATTTTTTCGTCGTCGGGCTCATAATGAGTGACGTGTGAAATACCTCACCGACATGTTTGTGGTTTTATTTCATTATCAGTGAAGTATTCAAAATATTCAGATTCAGATTTTAGCCAACACCTGGGAGCAGCCTAAGACGCGTTTCGTTCTTATTTGAACTCATCAGTTAGACATAGCTCTCAGGTGCTGGCCAAGACATAAAAATTAAGGATGATTCAAATTTAGGGGCACGGTTAGCGGTTAGTCTAGTGGTAACGCTTGTTTGCCATGCAGAAGGTCCCAGGTTCGATAATCACCATCAACAAAAAATTGCGTCAGGCTAGGGGACGTTAAACGGGAGTAGACTAGCGTCTGGCTGAGGGACTATAATCAGGGAGGAGAAGAGCTAATCCTAACCAGCCTAGCTAGCTCGCAGTTTCAAAGGGTTCTCTCTGCTTTTAAAGAATAAGCACAAGTTCTCTCGATAGTTGACTGCGGTTCAGAACGAGCCAGCCAATTTAACATGGCTAGAGACCATCACCCCGGTGTATAGCAGATAAAAAAGACATCTTTTCTTTATTCTGCTATCGCCATTCGGCGAAAGCTAAAGCCGCCAAATAAAAATCAAAAATGATTAAAAAAATTCGGGGAACAGTTAGCGGTTAGTTCAGTGGTAACGCTTGCTTGCCATGCAGAAGGTCCCAGGTTCGATGATCGCCATCAACAAAAAAATTGCGTCTGGCTAGGGGACGTTAAACGGGAGTAGACTAGCATCTGGCTGAGGGACTATAATCAGGGAGGAGAAGAGCTCCTAACCAGCCTAGCTTGCTCGCAGTTTCAAAGGAAAGGGTTCTCTCTGCTTTTAAAGAATAAGCACAAGTCCTCACGATGGTTGACTGCGGTTCAGGACGAGCCAATTAAGCATGGCTAGAGTAGAGACCATCACCCCGGTGTATAGCAGATACAAAAAGATATCTTTTCTTTACTCTGACTCTGACATCACCATTCGAAAGCTAAAGCCGCTACAACAACAACAACAAAATTGTATTCTTACTTCAATTGCAAATATTTCAAAGGGGATCACCATCAACAAAAAATTGCGTCTGGCTAGGGGACGTTAAACGGGAGTAGACTAGCATCTGGCTGAGGGACTATAAACAGGGAGGAGAAGAGCTAATCCTAGCTAGCTCGCAGTTTCAAAGGGTTCTCTCTGCTTTAAAGAATAAGCACAAGTCCTCACGATGGTTGACTGCGGTTCAGGACGAGCCAATTAAACATGGTTAGAGTAGAGACCATCACCCCGGTGTATAGCAGATACAAAAAGATATCTTTTCTTTACTCTGACATCACCATTCGGAAGCTAAAGCCGCTACAACAACAACAAAATTGTATTCTTACTTCAATTGCAAATATTTCAAAGGGTTACCTACTTCCTGGTTTTCGCAGGCTGGTTGAGGTGTGAGGAGGCGGGTAGTTTGTCGCCGAACGAAGGGTAAAACTCCCATCACTACAATCCTAAATAGCAGTTATACAAGTGACGTTAAATCCCTACCATTCCTATCAAAAGAAAAGAAATTTGTCAGCAGTCCAGCGACCAGCGTGAAAAGGAGAAGATCGTATCGATTCACTACTTACACGAATAGTAGAGGATGCTGGGGTGTTGGAAATAATTTTAATATAGCTAAAATTAATTAGATATTAGCATACTAATAGGTAGTCCATTCAGTTATTAACACTCCATCATCCTTGAAGTTTTCTAGCTCAACTCCCATCACTATAATCCTAAATAGCAGTTATACAAGTGACGTTAAATCCCTACCATTCCTATCAAAAGAAAAGAAATTTGTCAGCAGTCCAGCGACCAGCAAGACATTTCCCCGGTACAAACTGAGGGAGCCCTCAACTCTGTCCTAGCTCTTTTCCCTTATTTCTCGTAAAAGTACTAGGATAGCTTTCTAGCTTTTAAAAAAGCTTTTTTGTGTTTAAAGATGGCAAATTCTTTTTTGAATATTATGTTGAGCTCTGAATCTGATTCAGATGACGAGTTTTTGTCCTTGTGTTCAATGTTTGAGAAGACCAAAACAATCAAACTTTCACATACATAGATCTTCTGTGTCCTATCATTAGATAACAAAACGCCAAGATGCCTTTGAAAATCAAATATGTTTCGTACACCCTTATTTTCCCTTATTTCTCGTAAATCAGATTTTCCCGTAAGTTTTTCTCTTTTTTTCCTTCTGAGTAGCTTTAGCTTTGGGGTAAAAAATTTGAGTGACGTTTTCATTTTAAAATAAAAATTAAGTAAGACACTCACGTCTCGTGTCTCAGGGAGTACTTGTTCGGTGCCTTGGTGTAGCACAAAAAAAAAAAAAAAAAAAAAAAAAAAAAAAAAAAAAAGCAGCAAGAACCAGACTGACACTTGTTTCTATTTTAGGTGGGTATATTTTAATTCAGAAATTTCCACAGTTTCATGATATAATGATGTTGATCATTCACGTGGAAATCGTCGAAAGTTAAAACTCACAATTATTTTGACATGACAAATCCGACATGTGTCGTATGTTTGATAACCACAATATCAGGCTGATAAGAAAGTGCCATGTCTGACAAGTGACATGCCGAGAGCACGCAATCGTAAAACAACGCTATCAACGGCTCAATCTCACCAGAAAAAAAAACTTTAAAGCCCTGTAATCATTTCTTCTCCTTTGCTTGATGTCTTAATCATGTTTCAGATATACAGGGTGGGGTTTCAATTGGGGGAAAATTCGGTGATAAATGACTAGAAATTAATGTTTTTGGTCCACACGTGTTTAAGGCCACTGTAATGTAAAGATGTCACACAACATTCGATAATTCGATTAAAGTACATAGTCTCTATTTGGGATCATTTAAGTCAGTACAGATTCCTTAGATAGCAACTTTGTAGAACAGAGATAAGGACGTAGCAAAACATTGGCAACCAATGACCTCATGAAGAACTAAAACCTTTGAATAACCCTATCTTTCTATGAAAATCAAAATTACAGACAGTGACCCAATACTTAAATAAATAGGTAAGCCTAATGATAACTATAACTTACTAAAAACTAGTAATTTCCAAAGAAACAAAAATTGCCAAAACTTTAGTTTTTATGACAACATTCCAAAATGGATTCACATCCTACGTAGTAATTCACAGTCTGAAATGGTTTCAAGTTAAAAGCTACCCGGTAACTTGTAGGTACTCCTCTACCATCAGGCAACCACAAAATGTTATCTATCGCTTTATAACAACTCTATTACCTCCGAACACTAAGTTCATTTTCCCCTGGAGATATTCAACACAATATCAAGTCGTGACTATAGAGGACGAGCCATTGAGGAAAGGTGTCCGAAAAATTTTGCTGCTTGATCCGGAAACGTGGTATTTGCGAAAATTATGGGTGCACCTTGGTTCACTTATTCTGACAAATGAAAAGTTCCACATTAGTAAATTATTTTTATCTTAAAGAAACAAGTCTTTAGATGGGAAGAAGGACTTTATAAGTTTAAAACATTTTTACCTTCTATTTTATTTCCTGTACGTAGAGGTTCAAGAGGTGCACAATCACAAACTTTTTGTGCTCCTACAACTTTTTGAACAGCAGGTACCACGACCGATGTAAATTATCTTGTGGTGTTGTTTTGTTCTTATTCACTCCTTTAACTTCGGCGTCAATTATTATTTATTCAATCATCAAAATCCAATCATTGGAGTGCGGGCATGGGTTTTGTTTTATTCTGATTTGCTATGGTTGGCTCGCTCATATTATTATTGAAATAAGGTGTATTGGAAATGTCTAAAGGTAACCTACGCTCGTCTTCAAGCAGTCATTATTGTCTAACAAAGTTAACAGCTTAATCCGGACTGATGTTGATAGAAGATTCAATTTCTAAGGATTAACCAGGTAACTCATTAAAAAATCGGCCTTGGTGTAATTCTTTGGGGTGATTTTGACTACTGGAATTTATACTGACGTGAGTTCAATGGGTACATAGATAGGTACCGGCATGAACAAACTGTTTTTTATAGCTTATACCCTATACAAAATTTAATGTGAGATTAATTAATTATTTTAATTAAAATGTAGGTAGGTAACTGTATTCATTATTAATTTCTGCTGATTTTAGGTACATACCTATATGCGTAATTTGTATATTTGCACCTGAAATTTACGAGCTCTCAAAATTTTCGGAACCTGACGTGAGTTCAATGGGTACATAGATAGGTACCGGCATGAACAAACTCTTTCTTATAGCTTATACCCTATACAAAATTTAATGTGAGATTAATTAATTATTTTAATTAAAATGTCTACTATCTTTAGAATAGGTAATTATGATTAGATATTAGGTATGGACTTAATTCAGTAGCATTATGCAAGTATTAGTATGAGGATACCTCTTTATTCGCTTACAATAATCCTAAGCCTCTATCAACACACTGCAGTGTAAAGGCCTCTTGAAAACTACACCTTATATTTGCGGTAGGAGCTAGGTAGGTAACTGTATTCATAATTAATTTCTGCTGATTTTAGGTACATACCTATATGCGTAATTTGTATATTTGCACCTGAAATTTACGAGCTCTCAAAATTTTCGGAACAGTGCAGAAAATTATCAGACTTGAGATTTATGCGTTTCCAAAATTATACGTTTCTATTCGACTGATTTTTCCTAAAACATTCCGAACTCCCGAAGTTATAAATTTTAGCAACTGAACACGTGAAGTAATCTTACCGGTAGAGAGAGAGAATTTATGTGAATTTTTAGAAATTTTGACCTTTTTTTCGATTTATGATCTTATTTCGGTCCACAAAAAATATTAATACCTATCTGATTCCGTGAAAGCTGGAATATACTCTTGGAAATCAATTTGGTATGCTGAATATTGAATAATTATGCATGTCTTGTTTATAAGTTACTGCTTACTGCCGAATGTATAACTTCTATTCCATGAACAAAAAATCTTCCTTCGTATGTTGTTGAGTTGTTGTCTTACTGCTTACTGCCGAATGTAACTTCTATTCCATGAACAAAAAATCTTCCTTCGTATTTTGTTGTCCATGATACATTTCACAAATTTTGTACATCAAATATCAAAAAGCCATGTTACCAAACTTGAAAGTTTACAAGCATTTCTTTATATCTAGCATGAACACAAACTCAGATAAAGGTGAGGAAGTAATATTTGTTCCATGTGAAAATTCGGTCTTCTTTCTGCTATATAAGAAAAAGAACTTAGCCAATAAAACAAATGGGTATGCACATCGACACAGTAATGTAAAAAATACAGACATGGTCAATGTTAGTTCAATTGGCTACTAAATTATAAAATCGCTATGCAAAATCCATGATACATTTCACAAATTTGTTACCAAACTTGAAAGTTTACAAGCATTTCTTTATATCCAGGATGAACACAAACTCAGATAAAGGTGAGGAAGTAATATATCTGTTCCATGAGAAAATTCGGTCTTCTTTCTGCTTTAAAAGAAAAAGAACTTGGCCAATAAAACAAATGGGCATGCACATCGACACAGTAATGTAAAAAATACAGACATGGTCAATGTTAGTTCAATTGGCTACTAAATTATAAAATCGCTATGCAAAATTCCATCCAAAGGTAGGTAGATACATGTTCAATTTGAATTGCTGTTTCAGGTACCCATGTTTGTTTTATGTTGTGTTTGCTGTAATTTATTACGTGAAATAGACTAGTGTCCATGTAGTGATGGGTAAATACCCGGGTACTTATTTTTGGGGTAAATACCCTGGGTATTTACCTGGTTAAATACCCAATTTTTATAAATACCCGGGTATTTTCAAGAAGCGCCTCAGTCGAATTGTGCCCGGGAAATTAAAAAAAAAAATTTCACGCGCCGGCTGAAGGCATAACTGGACATGAAAATATTTAGGAGTATGTAGGTGCATTGACTAAATTGATGGTCTAGGTCTCTATTAGGTCATGATCTTTAACTGTGCAGTCTGTGCATTGACATGCAACATTGGCATTTTGATATAGTGTGGACACTTAGGTAAGTACTGTGCACTGCTCTCGACGCACGTTCCGATCTTGTCTGAAGAGTCGATCTTTTTGAAGGTATGGGGGTTCAGTCGGGCACAGCCCAACAGAGGACACCTTGAATGCCACACATCTGCTCATGCACGATCCACGTTGTGTTCTTGATATAATGTGACCAGGACATCAACAATCATATCTTGGAACTTTAGGACCTCTGGTGACGAAGTGGTGACATTTTATGCTGATACCCGAATACCCAGAGATGCTGACTGTAGAGGGAAATTCCTTTTTCTTCATGGAACAAGATGCCTGAAGAAAACAATGAGGTGATCCAAATTTCATGATATTATATAAGAAAGTAAAGGAGTTCTAAGTTCTAACACAGGTATTGGTAAAAAGGTGGCAAGACGTTTCGTGTAATACAGACACTGCGAATCTATGCAAGTACCTACTTATATCTCTTTTACACAAGTTTATAAAAAGAGGAAGACGAGATACAAGAAGTGCCTAATCTAAACGAAAACGTTGGTGTATATCTTCTAATCACAAGCTTTGAATTCATCAAAATGCAACTCGAGGGCAAATATTTTATGCTGGTACCCGAATACCCAGAGATGCTGACTGTAGAGGGAAATTCCTTTTTCTTCATGGAACAAGATGCCTGTAGAAAACAATGAGGTGATCCAAATTTCATGATATTATATGAGAAAGTAAAGGAGTTCCAAGTTCTAACACAGGTATTGGTAAAAAGGTGGCAAAACGTTTCGTGTAATACGGACACTGCGAATCTATGCAAGTACTTATAGCTCTTTTACACAAGTTTATAAAAAGAGGAAGACGAGATTCAAGAAGTACCTAATCTAAACGAAAACGTTGGTGTATATCTTCTAATCACAAGCTTGAATTCATCAAAATGCAACTCGAGGGCAAATTTGCCTTCTTATTATTCTTCTTACTCCTCCACTTCCTTCTTCGTTCTTCTTCTTTCTTGGATTTTCTGTTCTAGTTTATAATAATATAGGCATTGTTCCATTGCATACTTCTTAGAACAAGAGTATTAGAAACTGTCAGCTAGTGAAGAGATGGGCTTACATGTGTTACTTGCACAATCCCCGAAATGCGAGACAGAGGAAACATCATTACATACAGAATATATGCCAGTCCTCAGAATGGTTAATGCTTTTTTTACTCATTCGAATTTCGATATTATTCAGATGTATCAAAACATATAAATTCTTGAAGACCAATATCCCTCATCAAATCTTCAAATATTTCCATTATCAACCTTCAGATTATCAAAACATATAAATTCTTGAAGATCAATATCCCTCATCAAATCTTTAAAGATTTCCATTATCCACCAGAAGTTCTACATGTCGTCCAACACATTGGGACCGATGAGGTCAACGAAATCAGCCTCTTGTGAAGCGACTTGGAGAAGAAAGAAGTGAAGGAGCCCCCAGGACACAGCAATATAATAACAAGTACCTATGTGGAGATGGAGAGAGTTCACCAAACCAGTTTCTCTCTTGAATATGGGTAATAATGATGATGAAGATAAAGAAACACAATTAATAACCCAAAGGCAAAAAGAGGAGGAAGAAGATGACGAAACTCAGAGAAGAAATTGAAAATATTTATGAGGGAAAAAAATGATCTGACAAGGGGGATGTTCCTGGAAACATTAAACTTTGAATTTCCTTGACAGGAGTCTAAATTAGGTTTTAAGAAAGTCTCCTTCACACCCCTCAGAAAAATCTTAAATTATGAAGAAAAGTACCGGCATTTACCTTATTAGAATAACTCATAGTTTTAATGTTGATCACTAACACTACAATCATAGGTATTTGAATTGGACGGTCAATGAATCCATATTATTTCATACTATGGACAACAATTACATAAACTAATAAATCATTTTCCATGTTGCACATCAAATGTGAACAGGAGTGGATTAGTGACAGCAACTGCAACTGATAAAATTAACAATGGGATTTCATACTATGGACAACAATTACATGAACTAATAAATCATTTTCCATGTTGCACATCAAATGTGAACAGGAGTGGATTAGTGACAGCAACTGCAACTGATAAAATTAACAATGGCGACAATTTATGTGGATGAACATGAATATCAAGATGCACTGGAAATAGGCGATAAGATAAAAGATGATTTTCATGTTACATTATAATAATTTATAAATGAGCCATAGAGTCAAGACTGAGTTGTGCAAATTTGCGAAGAGCAACTTTAACTTACATGATGATAAAAAAAAAAAAAAAAAACTTGTATAGATTTCACATTGGATCGAGAGTTCCATAAATTATTTCCATAGATTCATAGGATTACCATTTGGAATATCGGAGACACTTTTCTCTTATACCATGACCGAAAGACTCTAGCAAGCCCTGTATGCTGAGGGTTCGGGTTCATATCTCGAGTAATTAGAAATAATTTGTCTGCATGAATTGTGACACATGAAAAGATTTAATGAATCGTGAACTATGGCGTCTTCATTGCGAGGAACCAGGTCTACCTTGCTGCCAGCACTACAAAATTGGTTCTCTCGACTCCCAACAGTCTATCTAATCAACTTATTGGTACCATGGTTCATTAAAGAGAAACCTGAGGTACCCTACATTCAGATCCCCAGGGATATGCATGAACTCTTCAACATGAAGCCATAGAATTTCTCTTACGATGGTGATTCAACCGAGTTTTTAAGGGAACAAACATGCGAGTAAATGAAATTTTAATTTATACCTATGTAACTACCAAGTTTTGATTCAAAATATACGTATGCATGCTAAAGTCTAAAATTACACACTTATTTCTTAAGAAGTTTACTAAACTGAAGGGGTTAATGGTCCGTTATAAATGTTATGATGGTCTTTTAATACTTCTAAAGATGAGAATGGGCAGAATCGTTCAAAATAATACCTTTCTTGTTAAAAGTTGAATTAATAAGTCATAATATACAGATTTAACCCTTGGAAGAACCTGTTTCATGTTTTATTGTGACTAACCAAGAGTGTAGCTGTATCCCGAAGATGGCAATTTCAAAGAATCAAGCAACTATCGCAGGGCGTGATCGATATTATTTTCCAGAATATTGGGGTAAAAAGTAGTTTCCACAGTTAGAGACAAGAAGTGAAGAAATTAATCTTACAAAATACAAAATTACCTAGCGATAGCTATTACGCAGGGTTAAATCTGAATATTTAAAATGAAGATATAAATCTTTCTGAGCTTAATTTGAATATTCGAAACATAAAATCTTCACCTATCTTTATGTTTTCTAATTTATTTGTTACCTAGCGATACCTATTACGCAGGGTTAAATCTGAATATTCAAAATGAAGATATAAATCTTTCTGAGCTTAATTTGAATATTCGAAACATAAAATCTTCACCTATCTTTATGTTTTCTAATTTATTTGTTTTTATCTTTTTATTTTAATTATTATTTAAAAACATTTCAATTTATTATTGTTTTAATTTATACAACTTGTATTGAATAGAAGAGAGAAGTCAAACAGCTTATTTTTGGGCTCCATTTAACAAGAAAAGAGAAAAGTGGCAAGTAGGTTGAGTCTGAAGAAAATAAATCAAGTTTTGGTAATGTAAGACTTTAAAACACTTCGCAGGATTGCCACATGGCAAGTAGGTTGAGTCTGAAGAAAATAAATCAAGTTTTGGTAATGTAAGACTTTAAAACACTTCGCAGGATTGCCACATAGCAAGTAGGTTGAGTCTGAAGAAAATAAATCAAGTTTTGGTAATCTAAGACTTTAAAACACTTCGCAGGATTGCCACATACCAGTTTGCAAGTGATATTTCAGAAGGGAATGTTTTCTTCTCATCCGAAAGATAACAATTTCTGTAGTTCAAGATAAGAAGGGATTATGCCATCTTTCTTGCACTAGAATCTCATTCGAATTCACTAAATAACCCCGCGTCCATGCAAAGAAAATTAAATTTAAATCTAAGCTTAAAGGCCACTTAAAACGAAAAAGCTCTGCCTTGTTACATCCTGTGAAATGATGCTTTCTTCCTTAACTCTTTAAACAGATCTGTACTCTCTGTTCTATTAATCCAATACATATCCGTCTAATTAATATTCAGTTGTGTTGGTGAAGAGGGGAGAAAAAATATAGGTTAGTAGTTTTAAATAAAATAACCTATACGGTTAGTAGTTATCACAGCAAGATTTTGTTTAAAGCCATCGATAAGGGCCTTTCCAAGAGAACAAAATAATGGTCTTTCCTAGAAAATAGATAGTCATATATATACGTACACAGGACCACAAATAAGGCACTAAATTTTAGTGATTAAAAGCTCAATTGCTTCATTTTTACTTTTTTTTTTAATCAAATGACCAACTGACATTTCATTGGAATATGCCATATTTGGCCATAGCACTCGGACTTACACATGATTGCAGCGGAATAATGCATACAAGACTAAAGTTCACAGATTTACACATGGTAACATTGGTAACTGCTCAGAAGGTAAAAGAGACATTTACGTACTTGACTCTAGCTAGCTGTCTTGTTGTTTTGACCCTAATCTCAAAGGATGTTGTTGATGATAAAATAATTTAGATGAAGAAGAAATAGGCAGTTTCTAAACATAATAACCAATGTGCAAAGCTATGCATTCCGATATTGATTGTAGCTTACGCGTGAATAGTTCCACTGAATGTATTACATTGAACTCGGGAGTGTTCCAATGTAAACACAATACACACATTTCACATACGTTTTATTTCAGCAAAACCCAACATAAAAATAAAGTGTATCCTAACTTTCACGACTTTTCCCTGCTTAGAGTCTCTTCAGTTTCACAGTGAAATAAATGATCGTCAAAATTATGCCTGAATTGTAGAAAAAAAAGTAGAGTAAGTACAACACGAAATATTTGGCAACACAAGATGAACCGAATCTTCGGGACAAAATAAATTTACGTCACAGGTACTCATGTAGAACTTTTCGAAAAAGATCAACTAATCCTTAAGCTAAATGCCCTTTCATTTTCCAAACAATACTTTTTTCTTGGAATACAGGGCTGTCCTTATTACTTTGGAAAGCAACTAATCTTCTTAGATTCACCAACTAGGTTAACTTAACCTACGTAGAATGATATTATATTTACATTATCTGGCCCTCAAATTCCTCCACACCAGAGTGTTCTCAGGTTTTGTTTTCCAAATGCCAGGGACCAGGAGCACCGAATGGCACCAAGTACCTGTAGCAGTACCTATTTCATTACTTTAAATATAAATTAAAATGTTACTTGTTTCTGTCTTATTAATTTATGGTTGACATTTTTATGTTGTCCTGGTGATTCAGTGTGTACGTTCTACGTTAGTAGCAATAATGACCATGACAATTACTGTAATAGATTTACTTGGTCAAATGTTTTCCCTCCCTCTACCTATATTATCTACACTTGAATTCCCTTGTGACTATAAGTAAGCTATTTGACAAGAGAATTAATCAAGATATCGAAGATTATTTATACATAATTATAAGGGAAGTACTTGTACACTTGTACTTGAAGTAGACATGTTTATGTAGGAAACCACTTGAATTCCCTTGTGACTATAAGTAAGCTATTTGACAAGAGAAATAATCAAGATATCGAAGATTATTTATACATAATTATAAGGGAAGTACTTGTACACTTGTACTTGAAGTAGACATGTTTATGTAGGAAAATCTGATAAATATAATCCTTTAGCCTTGTAGAAAAAGTGAGCGATTTTCTTCCAACCACATACCTACATACTCTAAAAGTCTAAAAGAATGTTACTATCGGACAGTAGGATCTAGAAAGTAACAACCATTGAGCAATTTATACACCACATAAAAAGTGAGCGATTTTCTTCCAACACATACCTACAAGACCTACATACTCTAAAAGTCTAAAAGAATGTTACTATCGGACAGTAGGATCTAGAAAGTAACAACCATTGAGCAATTTATACACCACACAAAAGGTAGGTATCTCACTCACTACGCCAGCTTCTTGTAGGTAAATCATATGACATGATTAATTAAGCAAAGAAAACTTTGTAAGTAAGATGTAGGATAAACACAAGCATAGATATTAAGTACAATCCCAATGATAGTTTTTCCTTAAATATATCTAGGTAATTTTTGGAACAAGCAACTCCCATATGAACTTCTCACTCACTACGCCAGCTTCTTGTAGGTAAATCATATGACATGATTAATTAAGCAAAGAAAACTTTGTAAGTAAGATGTAGGATAAACACAAGCATAGATATTAAGTACAATCCCAATGATAGTTTTTCCTTAAATATATCTAGGTAATTTTTGGAACAAGCAACTCCCATATGAACTAAATAAACCATAGTCACATGTGTTCCCTTGAAGAAAAAAAATCAAAGTTTTGAGATGATTAATGTAATGTTATTGAAACAATATAAAGGTGATGTCTAAAATGGAAATCATACCAATCTGAAACATGTATTAACCCAAGGAAACATTAATCAGATTGTCAACATCTTGTTTCAACAATTTTGATGAGATTTCTAACCTTTTGTTCCAAGTTAATCTATATGAACTAAATAAACCATAAACCATAGTCACATGTGTTATGTGTTCCATTAAAGAAAAAAAAAATCAAAGTTTTGATATGATTAATGTAATGTTATTGAAACAATATAAAGGTGATGTCTAAAATGGAAATCATACCAATCTGAAACATGTATTAACCCAAGGAACATATGAACTAAATAAACCATAGTCACATGTGTTCCCTTGAAGAAAAAAAATCAAAGTTTTGAGATGATTAATGTAATGTTATTGAAACAATATAAAGGTGATGTCTAAAATGGAAATCATACCAATCTGAAACATGTATTAACCCAAGGAAACATTAATCAGATTGTCAACATCTTGTTTCAACAATTTTGATGAGATTTCTAACCTTTTGTTCCAAGTTAATCCTAATCCTAACCTAATTCAACACTATGAAGTAATAAGCACGACAGTAAATATAGGGAAATATCTAAGTAGGTTCCTCAGGAGATAGTCAATATACGTAGAGGTTTTAACCATCAAAGTTGTGTTGACTAAAATGTTAAGCAGCTCAAAATGACACTCGAATGCCCATTCTTGTGAATGGGAATTTGAGTGTAACACTATTTGAAGTAATAAATATGATAGTAAATATAGGGAATACCTACATATGTAGGTAAAGGAATACCTACATACGTAGGTAAAGGTTTTAACCATCAAAGTTGTTAATTAAAATGTTAAGCAACTCAAAACGACAATCGAGCCCCCATTAATGTGAATGGGTGTTCGAGTTTCTCTGAACTGTTGCTGTTTAGTTGCTTTATCTGAACTGGATGCTTTTTACCTGAGTCTCTGAAGTGATGGAGGGTGAAGCTAGAAAATCCAAGGAATTAGACTTTCCGAAACAATTTTTCTGGGAAGAGAAAGGGTCTGACAGCATCATCAAAGTGGTTTCGGTTATCCCTCATAACTATAATGATGTGTTTGGGTACCTCTAGTTGTGTTGTGTAAATGATGAAGACATTAAGATCCCAGGCACCTTGGAATCCTTTGTTTAACACGGCTGGGTGTCGGATGGGCACTCGAAGTTGGATGTCAGATGCTGGCTCATATACCAAACTGTGACGTGCTCTTTGTGTTATGTTATCATCATTAACTCCAGCCATGATTGTTATTGTTTCAATGTTGGTGTTATTAGTTTTATTTCCTCGTTTGGATTGGATACATTGTACTGTGCTCGCTTCTATTGTTTGTCATTGGCGAGAGCCTATTTTTGTCTATTTGGGAAAATGACGCTCTTTTATTTGCAAATTAATCGAATGAATAGGCACAATCAGTACTTATCAAATAGCAAAGTAAGGTACGTATTCCGTCCTATAATTGGATACATTGTACTGTGCTCGCTTCTATTGTTTGTCATTGGCGAGAGCCTATTTTTGTCTATTTGGGAAAGTGACGCTCTTTTATTTGCAAATTAATCGAATGAATAGGCACAATCAGTACTTATCAAATAGCAAAGTAAGGTACGTATTCCGTCCTATACTTAAAAAAAAAGATTAGTGTTTCACCGCCGTTTTTAATTCGTAGCGATGAAACAACTGCTACATTGGACGCTTGTGGTCTGTGTCGTAGCATGCCCATCCCGTAGTATGCCTCTCATCAGATACGCATAGTTACATGGACTGGAGCACCTATTGACTTCTTGGTTCAAAGTTCACCAGAAAATCCAGATCTATAGGTACATACCTACTGAGGAAACAATACTCTCTCATGAGCAAAAATGACACTGAATATTAAACATGAAACTCTGTCTGCCAGTCTCCATACAACTTCCAAACGATACAAAAAAACCAAATTCGACCAAAAATGTTGTAGATCTCTACTGAGCTTTTCTATTATAAAATCTAAAATCTACTAGTGCATAATTCAAGCTGGTTCATCCACTCTATCTCATTATGAAGGCAGGATTCAGGAAGTTTGTAGGTATTTTTTTCCTCTTACAAAAAAAAAGATGGGGCGGTTCCGTCTTATTTCTTTATGAGATAGTATTTTAGATACCTATAGCTTGGCTCAAAATAATAAATAATAATAAAAAATTTAAGGTTCCTCATCCGAAAACATCCGAGTGGTAATAAGTACCATATAATTATTATAACAAGTCCTGGAGTTAACTAACGGCTCAATCTCACCAGAAAAAAAAAAACTTTAAAGCCCTGTAATCATTTCTTCTCCTTTGCTTGATGTCTTAATCATGTTTTAGATATACAGGGTGGGGTTTCAATTGGGGGAAAAAGGCAGTTTCTGAGACTGAAGCATGTTGTGTGCTATGCTGCTAGGTCTACTTGGAAATGCAGTTCTAGTCATTCCTATGCAGGTAGAAGACCAAGAAGTGTAAAAGTTATTATTGGTGTAATCAAGCAGAAGGAAGTAGATAATGATGTGGGTATTTTTATATTTCGAATAAACCAACCTTTTTTTGATGGCTTTATTTTCTGACGCTTCACTTAACGCCTCTCGGCTTGAAACTAAGTGTTAACATGCGAGTGTTAACGTTTGATTTATGTAATTATTAGTTTTGTATTTCATTTCTTTGTTTTGTCTCTCTTTCTTTTTGTGTTTCCTTTATCTTCTTTATTTCAATTTATGTGTCGGACAAAAACACTTATAGATGCCCCCGAACCTTTTCACCACTCCATTGTTCAAAGTGAAGAAAATTACTAAATTAGGGGGGAGCATTACCTGGGTACTCGTATGATCATAGAATAACGAGTGTTCGAAATTACTAACGCCAATAGCAAATTATCTATTACGTATACCTACCCACATCTTGTAGACATAATCAACAAGGTTTGTCCAACTTGAGTAATGAGTTCCAGGATTCCAGGAATAAACTAAGTCATTGGAATGGATCCGATCTGAAATGAGTAGATATCTAAAAAATTCCAATTTCAGCAAATACCTAAAGAATGCGACTCTGAGGAGGGCTAACAATAAAAAATGTTCTGGTTCATAAACACTATTGTTCTGAACATCTACACCCGGATTCTGCTAGAAACTGGTTTAGCAACGTTGAAACGATCAAAAAAATGTCCGATTTCGTTTGTGATTGTGATTTTTGGTCTTGACTGCACCGTGGTGTAGCGTGTCACGTTGAATTATCTATTTAACTTGTGTGGCGTGTGTGGCCAAAAGTGTCAAAATATTTCCCATGCCGCAGAAACGAGAATTCAGCGAACTGAGAATTTATTATTTTCTTCCTCTTAACACAGTCTATGAATCTCTGGTAGTCATGCTATAATAGGGCACTAGACCTCTCACCTTGTCTAGATTTGAACCTAGACCAAGTTCATTCATAAAGCGTAATTCATAAAAGCGGTCACAGTGAAGCCTAAACGAGGCGAAGTGCGAAGAAGTTTTGGAATTTTTTTTACAATGAGGCTAAACATTGGTAAATCGACATTGGCTTGTTTTGGACGTCAAAACACAACTGAAGAGTCATATCGAACCTAGACCAAGTTCATTCATAAAGCGTAATTCATAAAAGCGGTCACAGTGAAGCCTAAACGAGGCGAAGTGTGAGGAAATTTTGGAATTTTTTTTACAATGAGGCTAAACATTGGTAAATCGACATTGGCTTGTTTTGGACGTCAAAACACAACTGAAGAGTCATATAAACAACGCGAGAAAAAACGAGCAAGTCTTGTGCGCGAACTTCACGATGAGCTTTTGGTGACGGGGGGAAACCGGTAATTACTTATTTGACCAAAATAACAATAATGATATCGTATGGAGTCGCATCACACACGAGGCTGGGGACCAGTCTCTTTAGTCAGATGTTTTATCTTGATGATTCTGCAGTCAACACGCGATGACATGGCCGGTGTCACTGGTGGTGCCGAGTTCAGACCCATTGACTTTTCACACACCGGCTGAAGGCATAACTGGACATGAAAATATTTAGGAGTATGTAGGTACATTGACTAAATTGATGGTCTAGGTCTCTATGAGTTCCAAGTTCTAACACAGGTATTGGTAAAAAGGTGGCAAAACGTTTCGTGTAATACAGACACTGCGAATCTATGCAAGTACTTATATCTCTTTTACACAAGTTTATAAAAAGAGGAAGACGAGATTCAAGAAGTGCCTAATCTAAACGAAAACGTTGGTGTATATCTTCTAATCACAAGCTTTGAATTCATCAAAATGCAACTCGAGGGCAAATTTGCCTTCTTATTATTCTTCTTACTCCTCCACTTCCTTCTTCGTTCTTCTTCTTTTCCTTCCCACATAATATTTCAAATTTAATTATTTTCTCTCTGCCTCGGATGGATTCAAAATGGAGGCAAAACAGAAAAGATTGAAGATAATAATGAACTCCACCCCCCGCCCCTCAGTCTCGCGTGAAATTCAAACAAATTCCCCAAACTTAAGTTTTGACACTTCGAAGAAGAGATAAACGGAAGGAGTTAAAGGAAGAGAAGGAGAAAGAAAGGAGCTAAAAGAAGAGAAGCGAAGGAGTTCAAGATAAATGTTGAGATTTCTGTGGTAGGTACTAGCTAGCAAAGGCCTATATTATTTTATCTACTAATTTCTTTTTCTTATGAAATCAAAATACCTCTAAACATGACTGACTCTTGTTCATAGACTAGTGATTCTCTGGTACTTGGTAGAGAATTATGTAAGTACATTGAAGTCTTGGCCACTGGTTTGCTCAATGCCTTTAACAATATAGGTATCCATCAAGACAAAGGGCAGTGGCGTCATTAAGATTTAGGATTGTTCACAAAATATGAACATTGTAGGATGCTCAATAATTGCTCAAAGATAAACGGAAGGAGTTAAAGGAAGAGAAGGAGAAAGAAAGGAGCTAAAAGAAGAGAAAAGAGGGAGTTTAAGATAAATGTTGAGATTTCTGTGGTAGGTACTTAGCTAGCAAAGGCCTATATTATTTTATCTACTAATTTCTTTTTCTTATGAAATCAAAATACCTCTAAACATGACTGACTCTTGTTCACAGTTCTGAATTAAACGGAATTTCTCTTGATGGTGATTCAAATGAGTTTTTAAGGGAACAAACATGCGAATTTTAATTTATACCTATGTAACTACCATCAAGTTTTGATTCAAAATATACGTATGCATGCTAAAGTCTAAAATTACACACTTCTTTCTTAAATCATTTCAGAAGTTTACTAAACTGAAGGGGTTAATGGTAAAGTTTGAAGTCCGTTATAAATGTTATGATGGTCTTTTAATACTTCCAAAGATGAGAATGGGCAGAATCGTTCAAAATAATACCTTTCTTGTTAAAAGTTGAATTAGTAAGTCATAATATACAGATTTAACCCTTGGAAGAACCTGTTTCATGTTTTATTGTGACTAACAAAGAGTGTAGCTGTATCCCGAGGATGGCAATTCGAAGAATCAAGCAACTATCGCAGGGCGTGATCGATATTATTTTCCAGAATATTGGGGTAAAAAGTAGTTTCCACAGTTAGAGACAAGAATGCCGAATTTTACATCAGAGTCAGGTACTAGACACAATGTTGTTAACAATTGCAGAGAGTCAAAGAGGCTGACGCGACGGTGATGTTAAAATGCTGGACAATGCTAGCATTCAGGATTTTAGTATTGAGCTAGTGAGTTAATTGATCATGGGAAGCTAAACGGGGCTCTAGCTTTTACGGAGTGCCACAATTCAGTGACGCCTTGAAATTTTCAACTACATCCAGTGCCGACTACCAACCTTCGGCTCTGACGATATAAATTAAAATGTTACTTGTTTCTGTCTTATTAATTTATGGTTGACATTTTTATGTTGTCCTGGTGACGGAGCTACATTAGATTCAAATGTTCATGTATAAGACTAAAGTTCACAGATTTACACATGGTAACATTGGTAACTGCTCAGAAGGTATGAGAGACATTTACGTGCTTGACTCTAGGTAGCTAGCTGTCTTGTTGTTTTGACCCTAATCTCAAAGGATGTTGTTGATGATAAAATAATTTAGATGAAGAAGAAATAGGCAGTTTCGATGGGGCGGTTCCGTCTTATTTCTTTATGAGATAGTATTTTAGATACCTATAGCTTGGCTCAAAATAATAAATAATAATAAAAAAATTTAAGGTTCCTCATCCGAAAACATCCGAGTGGTAATAAGTACCATATAATTATTATAACAAGTCCTGGAGTTAACCAACGGCTCAATCTCACCAGAAAAAAAAACTTTAAAGCCCTGTAATCATTTCTTCTCCTTTGCTTGATGTCTTAATCATGTTTTAGATATACAGGGTGGGGTTTCAATTGGGGGAAAATTCGGTGATAAATGACTAGAAATTAATGTTTTTGGTCCACACGTGTTTAAGGCCACTGTAAAGACATCACACAACATTGGATAATTCGATTGAAGTACATAGTCTCTATTTGGGATCATTTAAGTAAGTACAGATATCTAGGGGATAGCAACTTTGTAGAACAGAGATAAGGACATAGCAAAACATTGGCAACCAATGACCTCATGAAGAACTAAAACGCCTTAAGAACCTTTGAATAACCTTAATCTTTCTATGAAAATCTAAAATTACAGACAGTGACCCAATACTTACATAAATAGGTAAGCCTAATGATAACTATAACTTACTAAAAACTAGTAATTTCCAAAGAAACAAAAATTGCCGAAACTTTAGTTTTTATGACAACATTCCAAAATGGATTCACATCCTACGTAGTAATTCACAGTCTGAAATGTTTTCAAGTTAAAAGCTACCCGGTAACTTGTAGGTACTCCTCTACCATCAGGCAACCACAAAATGTTATCTATCGCTTTATAACAACTCTATTACCTCCGAACACTAAGTTCATTTTCCCCTGGAGATATTCAACACAATATCAAGTCGTGACTATAGAGGACGAGCCATTGAGGAAAGGTGTCCGAAAAATTTTGCTGCTTGATCCGGAAACGTGGTATTTGCGAAAATTATGGGTGCACCTTGGTTCACTTATTCTGACAAATGAAAAGTTCCACATTAGTAAATTATTTTTATCTTAAAGAAACAAGTCTTTAGATGGGAAGAAGGACTTTATAAGTTTAAAACATTTTTACCTTCTATTTTATTTCCTGTACGTAGAGGTTCAAGAGGTGCACAATCACAAACTTTTTGTGCTCCTACAACTTTTTGAACAGCAGGTACCACGACCGATGTAAATTATCTTGTGGTGTTGTTTTGTTCTTATTCACTCCTCAGCCCTTGGAAAGATTGAATATTTCCATTATTGGAAAAGTGCGGTTCTGCGACACAAAAACTTGGATTTTCTCCTCCTGAAATTCTTCGGCTAATCATTAAAAAAAAAAAAAACATGTAAAGAACAAAATGTAAATAGAATATTTTAGTAGCCAAGTATAAGAATGTAAACTTATAATCCGTGTTTTCCACATACCACGAGAGTTCTATTCAGACATAATTGGAAAAGAATTCTGGTCTTCTTCGACGGTGTTCAGAGTATAATGGAGGACATAAAAAAGCTTTTATGTAGGTATGCTATATTGTGAATGTTTCATCATGTTCAAATGATCCAACAAGCTTTGGAAGTGACGATAGTCAACTTTTGAGCCTGAGTTCAGAACAAAGTTCATTTCTACCCAGTTTTACATGTTTGGGTAAATGATTAGTCTGTGTTTAAATAGAATAACAACATTGAGAAACTACTGCATTATTTTGTCTGCGACCAGTGGCGTTGCTAAGGTAGACTTGTTGATAGAACTTAGAAGTGGGAAAGGTAGGTTGTAAGTAGGTATTTACTATTTTTTTTTACCATTCTTCGTTTTTCTGTATATATTTCACTTCCTATTGAGTTATCGAGCTCAGTAGGTAATTGTTCGATTTATTGTATTACCAAAGGATCTATGGCTAACTGATGAGGCCTATAGCTCAGCTATCCCGACGAGATGTCTAATGAGAATAGCTACCAAAAGGTAGATTGTAAGTAGGTATTTACTAATTTTTTTACCATTCTTCGTTTTTCAATATTTCACTTCCTATTGAGTTATCGAGCTCAGTAGGTAATTGTTCAATTTATTGTATTACCAAAGGATCTATGGCTAACTGATGAGGCCTATAGCTCAGCTATCCCGACGAGATGTCTAATGAGAATAGCTACCTACTTACCTAGCCTGTTCTCAAACGTTGTTTATCCTTAAATTCCTCAGTGAACCAATGGTTCAAATGGTTGGGAGTTGATATTATGGCAAAGGTACTTAACGGAGTTTTTTCCACTCACGCTTCTGCTTTGCACCTCTTTATTCTCCCAATTTGTACTTTGCCTTTATATGTTGGTCTCGTGTCACGTTGTTGTGAGTTGATCTTTACCTTGTTAGTACCTACTTACCTAGCCTGTTCTCAAACGTTGTTTATCCTCAAATTCCTCAGTGAACCAATGGTTCAAATGGTTGGGAGTTGATATTATGGCAAAGGTAAGAGTTTTTTCCACACACGCTTCTGCTTTGCACCTCTTTATTCTCCCAATTTGTACTTTGCCTTTATATGTTGGTCTTGTGTCACGTTGTTGTGAGTTGATCTTTACTTTGTTTGCTAATGTTACCTCTGCTATCCCGATCCAATAAACCTGTTTTCCTGGTGGAGAAATTTTAATCGCTCCTGAAAGACTGTAAACGGGAGTTCAGACTTCCCGTTTGTCAGAAACAAAAGAAAACGTCAGAAGCAAAGAAATGAAAAATTAATAAATTAAAAGAAACGCGCTGAGAAAATCATCCCAGTTTGTACTTGTACTCTTGGGAAATGAACTGTAATCTTTCTGGAAGACCCAAGTACCTCTCTTGTAAAGACAAAATCTTAAGGTAGCTACACACGATCGGTCATAATACGCTGCATGCTTTATTGAGCCTCCCAGCGCTGGATGCTTGACCGTGTATAGGGCTACTGTCAAGCCTGACTTGTCGTGTGGACGTGTGGTGGCAGAAGAAGTAGAAACATACTGCCCTCACGTCACGGGAGCTCACATAGTGTGAGATCAGTGTAGCTATCGCGAACGAAACACCTAAGTACTAAAATATGGGAGAACTTTGAAGCACATCTTTCTGACTCCCCATCACGAGCTCACGTGACGTGAGGGCAGTGTGTTTCTACGTTTGGGCTCATGAAAATGTTGAAATTCCTATACTGCCGATCAGCTTGAAGCCACAGGCTTGCTCAAGCATTAAGCATGAACAACTGTAAGCTTGACCATCTGTAGCCACCTTTAAGCTTTGCTGAAGAAAGAGCCTCCCAGCGCTGGATGCTTGACCGTGTATAGGGCTACTGTCAAAGCGTGAGATCAGTGTAGCTGTCGCGAACGAAACACCTACTAAAATATGGAAGAACTTTGAAGCACATCTTTCTGACTCCCCACGAGCTCACGTGACGTGAGGGCAGTATGTTTCTACGTTTGGGCTCATGAAAATGTTGAAATTCCTATACTGTCGATCAGCTTAACCCCCCTAATTTCAAAGCTTGAAGCCACAGGCATTAAGCATGAACAACTGTAAGCTTGACCATCTGTAGCCACCTTTAAGCTATGCTGAAGAAGATAAGAAAATTCCAAGTTATCTCACGCAAGAAAATTGAAAAATCAATTCAAAGCTCTGGGAAAGTTTCGTAGGCGAAAATAAAATTAATATTAATTTCTCTGGGAATAATTTTCCTTTACTGGGAATTACTCCTTTCTTTGTAATTATTTTAAGGGATAGATGAGGTAATTATTAGGTAAGTAGTTAGGTAGGTTCATTGACATTACTCAGGGGCTTTGTTGATGGACGATGGATTTATTTATTATTTTTGACTCAAGGTTAGATCTTCTATGAACTTTTCTTAAGTAAGTATAGCGTCTACAGAGAGCTACAGCTACACTACGGTTGATCGATATAGCATGAAACACATCCTTCAAACGTCCAAAATATTCTTCAAAAGGCCAAAAATTCTATTCAAATAAAAGTTTAAACAGTCGTGACGTCACATAATCATCTTTCTTTTCTCAGTTGGCCTCACTTTTGTTTCTCTCCAGTCTTCTTTACCTCCTTGAACGCTCGTCATGTTTACTTTTGATGGCTAGCTTCTCACTGTTCAATTTTTTAAAATTTTAACAGAAAAACTTTTTTATCATTATCAGTACCTACCTAATCAGTCGTTGATAACAGAGATAATAACAGATCTTTAGTTTCATGGATTTTTCCTGGATTTAAATGAACTTTATTGCTGTGGTGGTAAAGTTTTACCATTGAGCTGAAGGAACTCCTAGGAAATGAAAAGTCGGGACTTCCATATTCACAACTTTCTTTGACTTTATTTTGCTAGTAACTGAGGATACACACAGAAAAACCTTTGGAAAAACTATCCATTTTACTAACAATTTTCCAGACCAAGCTCTTCTCCACAACAGAAAAGGGGCTCAAGTGCAATTACGTCATATTATCTCCAACCAATAGGAATTCAGAATTTCAACCAATCACAACATTGTATTTTGGCACAGACAGTTTTATAACACAAGGTTTAAAAGCGCTAAAATTCAAATTATATGAGGATTCGATTTCCAACATTCTCCCACCAAAATATTCTAAGTTTGAATATTTTCCCATGAGCTAGAAAAATACAAAATAAAATCGAAAAGTCTGTGTATGCAATGTGCTCGCAATAAAGCTTAACAAGCTATGGGTGTGGGTAACAAAGTTTAAAAAAGCTCATGTTCCCAATCCTCAGCTCCTCAGGACTTTGGTTTTCGGCCCAAGTCGCTCAAACTTTGGTGAATTATACTTTATAAAATGTAGATCAAAGTCTCTTTGGGCCCCAAGCTCGAGAAATGTACGGTTCGGCCGCTATTCGGAGTCAATTTTGAGATAATCTGGGCACAAAATTGATTCGAAATAAGTTCCAAAAAATCTCGTAGGTACCAGTATTTTTAAGTCTACATTGAAGTAAGAACTACTCGGGTACATTGGCAAAGGAATACTGGAAGATCCTCCAACTACATAACCCGGAATGGGCCTTTGGATTCGTTACAAGAATGGACTCCAAATGACATTCGTAGATATACGATTTAGGACTCGATCTGAACTCTAATGATTAAGCACTAATTGAGCGATTTCTTCAGGCTCTTGAGATAATATTAAATTGATTAGAATACTTACTTTCGAATGAAAATAAATTGAATCTTATCTCGACTTAAGCACTCATTGAGCGATTTCTTCAGGCTCTTGAGATAATATTAAATTGATTAGAATACTTACTTTCGAATGAAAATAAATTGAATCTTATCTCGAGGCTATTAAAAAACTCAAGTAGGGAACCGTATTCAAGTAGAATTTTGATTTAGTAGCTACTGAACCTCACACTGATCAACATGAAGATTTTACTGCAAATTTTGGGGGCCTTATGTCTCGTCCATTGTGCTCTGAGTATTGACGTCGATCTAAATGATGAAGTCCAACAGAGGATAACCCGGGTACTCGAGGTAAGTTCTTACTAAACATACCTAGTGGAATACTGTTCCAGTAATTAAAAGGACGTACTTACTAACATAGGAGTGGTAAATTATTACAGATAATAAGAAGAAAGAAAATTATTTCAACTTCGAAAATTTTGGTAGCAACATTTTATGATCTACAAGCATGTAAGTAAGTACTTTCTTTTAATACCAGAACTCGTAAGTACTAGAAAAATGCTCTTGTGTATCTATCTATCTTTGCCTTTGGCCTTTGTATAACTTATTCTTTTCCCTTTTGGTCTTGCTAATAATTTCAGCCTGGCAATGCCAATGACGAACGGTTGACACTGTTCCGTCAATTTGTTGCTGAATTCGGACGCAAGTATGCCAGCGACTGGGAGATTGAATTTAGATTCGACGCGTTCAAGAAGAACATGGATGTTCACGACCATTTCGTCCAAAATGAACAGGGAACAGCCGAGTATGGCATGACAGAATTCTCCGACTACGGAGGTAAGATGAAAATCGGAGGGAAAAACCAGGATATGCCATAGAATAAGTAAGTAGGTACAAATAGAATAGACCATGTAACTATCTCTAAGGAATGTCCCTAAGGCAATAGAGATATAACAACCTAAGCCAATACTCTTCCACAAAAAAATCCATTTACTTACTTACGAGTATACTTACTTAACCAGTAACCACAATTTTTCCCTTACAGAGAAAGAACTGTCCAAATTCACCAGTCAGTGCGAGAGGCAGGCGCCCGAGCTTACCGGTGTAGAAAGCCAATCGTTCCAGGAGATGGTACAAATGGGAGAGGAACTCCTGTATAGAGATCTGAAGTACAAGGACACCCCAAGCAGTGTCGACTGGCGAAACAAAGGACTGATCAGTCCTGTGCTGGATCAAGGCTACTGCAGCTCATCCTGGGCGTATGCTGCAACCACAGCACTGGAAACTGCGTACGCACTGCAAACCAACCACTTCCAGAGGCTTTCAAAACAACGTAAGCTATTATATTTAGATAAATTTTTTGTAGTTCTAACGTAAGGGAAAAACATTTATTTAATAACAAACAAAGCAGCTGCCAGCCTTTGACTGGTTGCACATCACAGCCAAAATTATCATTCCATTGGAAATTTTCATTCTCGTGGGGGACGTCTGTTTCCATGTCATACTATGCCGTTAAGTTTTGACACCACTATACAGACTATCTTCACTCTAGAAAACTCGATTCCCAACACTAACCTAGAAAACAAATGCACTCATTTTCCCCCAGAACTGATCGACTGTGACCGTTTCAACTACGCTTGCTGCGGGGGCCGGCCTCACATGTCCTATCTCTATCTAGAAGGAGAAGACAAAGTTGAAGAATAAGAAGGAAGAAGAAAGACGACGACGAAAAATCCTTCAGGCCCTCAAAGGACTAACGCGTTAACTTTTCCATCCAACTGTTTTGTCTCATGTATCACACATGGCTGCAATTTTTCTTCCAGGCTGGGAGCGAGCAATAATAATTTCTGATATCTTTCAGCGTTTTGTTTTATGTTTTGGGAAACTCATGTGTAGAGTGCCAGGCCAGGATATATCTAACCGGGACAAGGAGTTATGTCGGTATAGTCTTGTGCCAGAACCCAGGATAGTAGGTACATAACCGAGTTAATTTCAAGAGTAGAAAGTATTGTTTTGTTTTATGCTAAGAGGAACTTTAGCACTGCAGCTTTAGATATCACAACTGCAATAGAATCTATTTGAATTGTTGGTGATCTTTAATCACTGCAGCTTTAGATATCACAACTGCAATAGAATCTATTTGAATTGTTGGTGATCTTTAATCAAGTCCGCAAAAAATTGACCATGGCACTATTAAAGAAACAAGGGATCTTGCCATCAATGAACAAGGGTACAAAACCAGGATTAATGTTGACATTTTGAATCAATGAACTTGCTGAATTCACTTATTTTACCAAGTGAGTCGCCATTGCAACGTACAAGATGTGATGGATGGATGTGATAAATTTAAAATACTTTGAAAATAGTGGATGTGGCATTTTCACAGAATTCTAAACCCGCTTTTACTTCATTACACCCGATTTATCACATCCCTGATAGATAGGTATCCCAAGGCAGGTTCTTATAGATACATAATTCCAATCTTAGATACATCCATATGTAAGTATCCCCCTCTCATTTCCTTGTTAGGTAAGAAAATGTTCCTGAAAGTATTTCAGACGAAGTTCTCTTTTTTTTACAAATTAGGTGAAGACGTTTCCACCTTTCTACAGAATTCATATTCATCACTCGTAAGCTACACTTGGAAATTCGCTTTTGACCGTTGTCTCACCATCGGGATCCTATCAAACGAGTCTCTGGATGTGATAAATTTAAAATACTTTGAAAATAGTGGATGTGGCATTTTCACAGAATTCTAAACCCGCTTTTTTCTTCATTACACCCGATTTATCACATCCCTGATAAATAGGTATCCCAAGGCAGGTTCTTATAGATACATAATTCCAATCTTAGATACATCCATATGCAAGTAGTATTCCCCTCTCATTTCCTTGTTTACTACAAGACCTAGGATTGAAAGCGCCTTTGTCTTTATCAGATACTGCATTCATTATACTTAGCAGTACATAGATAGGTATCCCAAGACAGGTTCTTATAGATACATAATTCCAATCTTAGATACATCCATATGTAAGTATACCCCTCTCATTTCCTTGTTTACTACAAGACCTAGGATTGAAAGCGCCTTTGTCTTTATCAGATACTGCATTCATTATACTTAGCAGTATTTCCTTGTTTACTACAAGACCTAGGATTAAAAGCGCCTTTGTCTTTATCAGATACTGCATTCATTATACTTAGCAGTACAAAGGCTTTTGTATGCTAACAAAAGTTTACATAATTCCTCGACGCATCTTAACCTTCTTGCCCGTCTTCTCTCTCTCTCCATTGCTCCCCAACCATCTCTCTCTCTCTCTCTCTCTCTCTCTCTCTCTCTCTCTCTTACGTTGTTCATATCCTGAACCTTTCTCAAGATCTAGATAGATATAATCTACATTATGTCTGTGTTCAAACGAATTTTGTGTTCTTGGTACCAAAGATAAATCCAAAAACATAGGACATACATAATTCCTCGTCGCATCTTAACCTTCTTTCCCGTCTTCTCTCTCTCTCCATTGCTTCCCAACCATATCTCTCTTTCTCTCTCTCTCTCTCTCTCTCTCTCTCTCTCTTACGTTGTTCATATCCTGAACCTTTCCCAAGATCTAGATAGATATAATCTACATTATGTCTGTGTTCAAACGAATTTTGTGTTCTTGGTACCAAAGATAAATCCAAAAACATAGGTACATGGGTCTGAAAATAGGTTTACATAAGGTTAGTAATTACATTTATGCAGGATGTGATTTTCCTTGTTTGAGAAATTGTCATGCACATACACTTACTTGCGTATATGTACTACAGGCTACAGGTTTAAATGCGAATGTGTGGTATAGGTACAAAATATCTCATGAACGGTTATGTACTACAGGCTACAGGTTTAAATGCGAATGTGTGGTATAGGTACAAAATATCTCATGAACGGTTTGTCGTAGAGCGATGAAATTTGGTATGCTTTACCGGTATGGTATACTTTTTTACACCAACTTCATGCAAAAACACATTGGGGTACATGGGTCTGAAAATAGGTTTACATAAGGTTAGTAATTACATTTATGCAGGATGTGATTTTCCTTATTTGAGAAATTGTCACATACACTTACTTGCGTATGTACTATACAGGCTACAGGTTTAAATGCGAATGTGTGGTATAGGTACAAAATATCTCAAGAACGGTTTTTCGTAGAGCGATGAAATTTGGTATGCTTTACCGGTATGGTATACTTTTTTACACCAACTTCATGCAAAAACACATTGGTTGGCAGAGGGCCATAAGCCATAAAGAACTAATATTGCTTTGTCTCTTTATCGGTATATAGATATATTTTAATTTAATATAAAAACGTGCTGCTCACAATATCGCTATCGCTCTTCATTCCTAAATTTATTCCCTCTCCCGATTTCCTCTCTCTTAGATCATCTCTCCTCCAAATTTCACAGATATTTTAGCCCTCATATTAATGTTGCGGCTTTATGGAAGGAGTAGAAGGATGGATACAGATTAGACATTAGAAGATAGAAAACAGAGGGATATACAGGGAAGGACGAAAAGGAATGGAGAGGTAAAGAAGGTGATGAAGATTAAAAGAGGAGTAAAATATTGGGATAGACATTCCTAAATTTATTCCCTCTCCCGATTTCCTCTCTCTTAGCTCATCTCTCCTCCAAATTTCACAGATATTTTAGCCCTCAGATTAATGTTGCGGGTTTATGGAAGGAGTAGAAGGAAGGGTACAGATTAGAACATAGAAGACAGAGGGATATACAGGGAAGGACGAAAAGGAATGGAGAGGTAAAGAAGGTGATGAAGATTAAAAGAGGAGTAAAATATTGGGATAGAGAATTTCACAGATATTTTAGCCCTCATATTAATGTTGCGGGTTTATGGAAGGAGTAGAAGGAAGGGTAAAGATTAGAAGATAGAAGACAGAGGGATATACAAGGAAGGACGAAAAGGAATGGAGAGGTAAAGAAGGTGATGAAGATTAAAAGAGGAGTAAAATATTGGGATAGAAAGCAAGCCAAGGGTATTCAACCAGCTCCTCAATTGTCCGTTACGAAGTAAAAACGGCGATGAAACACTTTTTTTTTTTTAAACCAGTCGATTATTTATCTACGAGCTCAATTGTTCCCTTGTATGTTTCAGCGCATCTACGAAGGACCCTGTCAGTTTGACCAGAAGAAAGCCAAGGTAAAGGTGGACAAACGCTACACCATCGCCACCAACGTCGACCCTATATCTAACGAAGTCGTATATGCCAAATACTTGAACGATATTGGACCTTTGGTAGCTATCATCAACGCTGACGGATTCAGGGTAAGATGAAGTTTAGCTTGTTAAATCTAACCAAAGGATTTAGGGTAAGATAAAGTGTAGCTTGTTAAATCTAACCAAAGGATTTAGGGTAAGATAAAGTGTAGCTTGTTAAATCTAACCAAAGGATTTAGGGTAAGATAAAGTGTAGCTTGTTAAATCTAACCAAAGGATTTAGGGTAAGATAAAGTGTAGCTTGTTAAATCTAACCAAAGGATTTAGGGTAAGATAAAGTGTAGCTTGTTAAATCTAACCAAAGGATTTAGGGTAAGATAAAGTGTAGCTTGTTAAATCTAACCAAAGGATTTAGGGTAAGATAAAGTGTAGCTTGTTAAATCTAACCAAAGGATTTAGGGTAAGATAAAGTGTAGCTTGTTAAATCTAACCAAAGGATTTAGGGTAAGATAAAGTGTAGCTTGTTAAATCTAACCAAAGGATTTAGGGTAAGATAAAGTGTAGCTTGTTAAATCTAACCAAAGGATTTAGGGTAAGATAAAGTGTAGCTTGTTAAATCTAACCAAAGGATTTAGGGTAAGATAAAGTGTAGCTTGTTAAATCTAACCAAAGGATTTAGGGTAAGATAAAGTGTAGCTTGTTAAATCTAACCAAAGGATTTAGGGTAAGATAAAGTGTAGCTTGTTAAATCTAACCAAAGGATTTAGGGTAAGATAAAGTGTAGCTTGTTAAATCTAACCAAAGGATTTAGGGTAAGATAAAGTGTAGCTTGTTAAATCTAACCAAAGGATTTAGGGTAAGATAAAGTGTAGCTTGTTAAATCTAACCAAAGGATTTAGGGTAAGATAAAGTGTAGCTTGTTAAATCTAACCAAAGGATTTAGGGTAAGATAAAGTGTAGCTTGTTAAATCTAACCAAAGGATTTAGGGTAAGATAAAGTGTAGCTTGTTAAATCTAACCAAAGGATTTAGGGTAAGATAAAGTGTAGCTTGTTAAATCTAACCAAACTGGATTATCAAAAACAGCTGGGGTCCCAAATGGGGAGAGAACGGATACATCAGAGTTGCCAAAGGAGTGAATACTTGTGGTGTTGGATGGATAGCTTCTGGTGTGACCGCGCTTTGAAAAGAAAATGTCATCTGTAAAGAGAATTCTACAATCACAATAACTGACGCAAACCGTCAATGTTGTAACTTTGAAGATAACTTATGAACTTTTTCAATTTTGGAAATTAAAACTTTTGCTGATAATGGTGTCCAAAACTCCCAAATTTTCACGACGCGACAGTTGGACAGATATGACTCCTAACTGGTGAATCAATGGAGTGAGTGGAGTACTTTGTGACCATACTTTATGATATGCCAAACTTTTCTTGCTACATCCAAGAATAAAAACTCTAGGGTAATGTCATTAAAAGTAGAACTTACATAATTTTAGTATGATGCATATTATGCTATGTTTTGTGTCTATGTTTTCTCAATAAATGACTAAAATCACGATATCTAAACTGAAACTTTGGTAATTTTGTTATCAATAACGATTTCTTCTTCACGTTTTCCCTACTCAGGAATTACCTTTTACTAGCCACTAGAAATACATAATTTAATTATCTATTTGGTCAAAAAATGGGTCAAATGGGCACTACCTACGTGCATTGTAAAATAAAATAAATTTCCATTCCTCGGTGAGGGTTCAAACTGTTCTACTGGTTACCCATACCCAACGGGTTCTTCAGCATTTGATACAGTTAACATGTTGGGGTTTCACTGTAGCTTTTTTCATTGTTATTTTAATATTTTCCCTCTGGGACTGCAAAGTACTTTTTCAGGGGCATTTATTTTCCATCAATAATAATACAAAGGTTTCTTCAAAAGGCCAAAAATTCTATTCAAATAAAAGTTTAAACAGTCGTGACGTCACATAATCATCTTTCTTTTCTCAGTTGGCTTAATTGTGACACAGGTAGGTATCAAGCCTGTCTCACGGACACGACAAGTAAGTAAGTAAGTTCCTATGTACCTAATTCTTGATCTACAAACGGTTTCATTTTCCTTTTTGGGCAGCATTTGATCATGGAATGACATTTTCAATGGCTCCTACTACGTACACACAAAAGTCCTTGTAGGCAACGGAATGAAAGAGTTTTTTAATTTATTTTATTCAAATACCTACCTAGAGCTAGAGGTACCGCTTAGATAACCTAGGAATCTCCGCGCCGCGTAGGTCTACCTATTATTACCACTAAATTTGAAGAAAAAAAAACTATCCATGAATCGTGCTAATTAAGATTTATAAATTCCCTTTTCAGTACTGAATGGAGAGAAGTTCCCCTACTGGATTACCGTAGGTCTACCTACCTACAAACAAAATGGCAGTAAATGAGGTAAGAGACAATTCGTAGAAAATATGACCAAGTTGATAAATCCTGGCTTCTTGTTGTTTGTAATGTACAGTTTCAATTGGACTAAAGAAATCGATTGATCTCTCCATTAACCAATGTGTTTGGTGGTTATAGTTTGATATTTTGATAGTAGATTAGTAGATACCAACCTCAGTGGTGTAGTGGGGTGGATCTGAAGGTTGGTGGTTCGAGTCCAAGTCAAGTCATAAAATTTAGCGTAGTGCATTAAGCAGGGAAACTGGTCACCCATACCCAACGGGTTCTTCAGCATTTGATACAGTTAACATGTTGGGGTTTCACTGTACCTTTTTTCATTGTTATTTTAATATTTTCCCTCTGGGACTGCAAAGTACTTTTTCAGGGGCATTTGTTTTCCATCAATAATAATACAAACATACAAAGACAAGAATATGGAATGACATTTTCAATGACTCCTACTACGTACACAAAAGTCCTTGTAGGCAACGGAATGAAAGAGTTTTTTAATTTATTTTATTCAAATACCTACCTAGAGCTAGAGGTACCGCTTAGATAACCTAGGAATCTCCGCGCCGCGTAGGTCTACCTACAAACAAAATGGCAGTAAATGAGGTAAGAGACAATTCGTAGAAAATATGACCAAGTTGATAAATCCTGGCTTCTTGTTGTTCTACAAACAAAATGGCAGTAAATGAGGTAAGAGACAATTCGTAGAAAATGTGACCAAGTTGATAAATCCTGGCTTCTTGTTGTTTGTAATGTACAGTTTCAATTGGACTAAAGAAATCGATTGATCTCTCCATTAACCAGCTTTCAATGCTTGAGCTTGAATTCCGGCTTTTTCTGGTCTCGCTGAAACAAAGAAAACACACACACACAATCAAATAATTAAGCCTCAAAACGACCTCTGGGTACATACACTTGCAAAATAATAATTACCAGTAATTTATTTTTTATTGCCCTACAAATTTTCTATTTCTTCTTGTTACGTCGCAAAATGGATTCGGACTTGGTTGTGTGGAGGAGAATTATTTTGCCATAAAACTTGGGGATTTTTTTTTATATATAAAAAAGTTTTGACTTTTTTATGAAAAAAATATGGATTCCCAAATTTTCCCGAAATTATGGAAAAACAATTCATCAGTCTATTTTAACTTACTCGGACAGTTACTGCGAAAGAAAACACACACACACAATCAAATAATCAAGCCTCAAAACGACCTCTGGGTACATACACTTGCAAAATAATAAAATTACCAGTAATTTATTTTTTATTGCCCTACAAATGGTCTCCTTTCTATTTCTTCTTGTTACGTCGCAAAATGGATTCGGACTTGCTTGTGTGGAGGAGAATTATTTTGCCATAAAACTTGGGGATTTTTTTTATGTAAAAAAAGTTTTGACTTTTATATGAAAAAAATATGGATTCCCAAATTTTCCCGAAATTATGGAAAAACAATTCATCAGTCTATTTTAACTTACTCGGACAGTTACTGCCAGACGCTGTAAAGGACAGGTCATCAATGGCAAAGCCTCCGTTCGTGGCTTGACCTTCCAATATGAGGCGGAATGGGCCTCGGGATGCGTCCACACCTACTTGGGCTGGCATCCACGCTGGACGGGTCGTGTCCATGTTTCGCGCCTCTAGACTCCATATCTGAAGAAAACGGGAAACGGAGTTGATTTAATAAGTTTCCATTTATTATTTTTCAATATAACACTCAGAACATACAGATTTTTTATAAATGGTATCCGTATAAGCAGAGCTGATAAACTCTAAAGGTGTACAGTAGGTTTCACAACAGTTCGATCGACCTCGACTGGAACCCATATGAAGTAGAATAGAATATACCATGTTTATACTGCCAGAATGAGACTGAAAAGTCCCCTTTACTCCCGCAGTCTAAACAAGATCTTATGTGTACGAAATAGGTGTAAATTTTATAGATAAAGCAGGTAAAATTGAAGGAATTTGCTGGAGATTTTTTTTCCAATAGCGAGAAACATAAAAATCTAACCACCGACCTAAACTTCTAACTTTGGTGATATACCCACTATCTAAAAATAAAGGGTATATCACCAACTTTCGAAGAAGATTCAATCAACAACCTTCTGTTCCGTATAAGCAGAGCTGATAAACTCTAAAGGTGTACAGTAGGTTTTACTACAGTTCGATCGACCTCGACTGGAACCCATATGAAGTAGAATAGAATATACCGTGTTTATACTGCCAGAATGAGACTGAAAAGTCCCCTTTACTCCCGCAGTCTAAACAAGATCTTATGTGTACGAAATAGGTGTAAATTTTATAGATAAAGCAGGTAAAATTGAAGGAATTTGCTGGAGATTTTTTTTCCAATAGCGAGAAACATAAAAACCTAACCGCCGACCTAAACTTCTAACTTTGGTGATATACCCTCTATCTAAAAATAAAGGGTATATCACCAACTTTCGAAGAAGATTCAATCAACAACCTTCTGTTCCTCCTTACCTTTTCGGAGGTGTCGGAAGAGTTATCCTGTCTGATGATTTGCAGAATGGCGGATTCACCAGCTCCGAATGCAGCGTACCAGAAGGAGAAACACAGCAGCTGGGAATCTCCCTCGTTGGTTGTAATGACAGGTGACACCAAACGCACCATGTTGCTCCCTGAAATAATAACAGGTGATAATATTGGATACGGGTCTGGCTGGGGACATTAAACAGGGAGTAGACAAGCTTGGTCTAGCTGGGGGACTTTAAACAGTATACCAGCCTGAAAATCCCCTTGCTAAAGAAATAGCAAAAGTGGAGTGCGAAGGACATCCACTCGTAAAATTTGTAGTCAAAACCAAATGTCAGCTCAAAGCTATCACCCTAGTTAGGGCTTATTGAGAGACTGACGAAAAACGCTGACCGAAGAAAAAGAAGAGGTGGTCTGATAGGTAGAATTAGAAGCACCCCGGTGTATGGCAGACAAAAAGATATCTATTATTTATTCTGCTATCACCATTCGCCTACAGCTGAAGCCGCTACAACAACAACAGGAGCACTTTATGTCGAAACACCTACAGGTACAGAATCTTACCTAGAATCTGGTTGAACAGGTCGAAATAAATGTACCCATCCGGAGCTCCAAATGTTTTGTCGGGCAGATTGGCGGGCCGCCTACTAGCGGTGGCCATGCGCCAAGCGGCGGCCGATGGCTTTCCCTTTAAACCAGCCTGAAAATTCCCTTGCTAAAGAAATAGCAAAAGTTGAGTGCGAAGGACATCCACTCGTAAAATTTGTAGTCAAAACCAAATGTCAGCTCAAAGCTATCACCCTAGTTAGGGTTTATTGAGAGACTGACGAAAAACGCTGACCCCGTCTGTACACGGGAAAAGACAAAAAAAAAAAAGACGAAGATAAAGAAGAGGAGGTGGTCTGATAGGTAAAATTAGAAGCACCCCGGTGTATGGCAGACAAAAAGATATCTATTATTTATTCTGCTATCACCATTCGGCTACAGCTGAAGCCGCTACAACAACAACAACAACAGGAGCACTTTATGCCGAAACACCTACAGAATCTCACCTAGAATCTGGTTGAACAGGTCGAAATAAATGTACCCGTCCGGAGCTCCAAATGTTTTGTCGGGCAGATTGGCGGGCCGCCTACTAGCGGTGGCCATGCGCCAAGCGGCGGCCGATGGCTTTCCCTCGGTGCCGTTAGTCCAGTCACACATATCTCGCTCGAAATGGCACTCCCCTGGCCGAACCACGGCGCCTTTGGGGAAAACTGAGGGAGAAAATGGAAGGAAAGAATGGATTGATAAATGCATGTAAATTGTAAAACAGACATCTCCACCAATTCTAATACAATGCACATTGCACACTCACAAATGTTTCACGGCGTTCATACAGATTGGGGGAGAAAATGGAAGGAAAGAATGGATTGATAAATGTAAATTGTAAAACAGACATCTCCACCAATTCTAATACAATGCACATTGCACACTCACAAATGTTTCACGGCGTTCATACAGATTGTTATGTTTGTGAGCGGGCGAATGTATGGCCAGAACCACAAGCTGAGTTTAAACTAGGATTAAACTTATATTTAGCCAGCCTAGTTAGCTTAGTTGGTAGTGCGTCTGCCTTGTAAGCGCTAGGCCGCGGGTTCGATTCCCGCCCGGGGCGGATTTTATCCTTATGGGATAATGTTCGTTCTCGGAACAGCTGGCTTTCTCCTATCCTGTCTTCCTTCTCTCTTCGATTTCGGGACGATAGGACCATAGCAGTTACAGTTCCCTCTGTCAAACCTTTTTTTTTAAAAAAAAAAAACTTATATTTAGCCAGCCTAGTTAGCTTAGTTGGTAGTGCGTCTGCCTTGTAAGCTCTAGGCCGCGGGTTCGATTTTATCCTGATGGGATAATGTTCGTTCTCGGAACGGCTGGCTTTCCTATATTTAGCCACCCTAGTTAGCTTAGTTGGTAGTGCGTCTGCCTTGTAAGCTCTAGGCCGCGGGTTCAATTTTATCCTGATGGGATAATGTTCGTTCTCGGAACGGCTGCCTTTCTCCTATCCTGTCTTCCTTCTCTCTTCGATTTCGGGACGATAAGACCATAGCAGTTACAGTTCCCTCTGTCAAACCTCTTAAAAAAAAAAAAAAAAAAAAGCTATATAGTACATTAGTACTTGAAAACTTGATATATTAATAAAGTTTTCTAGATAACTTTGTAAGACTTACATTAACCCGCGGCTGATTGGCTGAAAAGTTTGATTCCTGCCTACTACCTACCAACCTACCTGTACATGAACTGCTGAAGAAAGTGATATCGTCAAAAGCAATGAAGCCATTCGCACGACTTGAACCCCAAATGCCTTCGATTACAATCTGAAACAGAAAGAAATTCAAGTATGACTATTTGTTTATCTAACATTAAGATAAGGATACATACGAAGAAGTTTCTTTATATTTTAACAAGATCCTTTTTTCTGATTTTATTGAAAGTCACAGGGTGGGGAAAACTCACCATAGAGATCTTCCACCCAAAAACTGAAGCCAGTTGAACCACCTGTGTGATGGTGGTTCTCTTTGTGGGTGTGGGAGGGACCAAGGAACCATTCTTTGTCATGATGTCTAGAATTGTATTTGAGAAAACCAAAGCTACCACGTTCTCGCTTTAGGGACCCATGAAACCAAAGCGGACTAGAAGGTCGATCGCTGGACGATTATTCGGCGGTGTTATAGGTATGTACCAATGTACCTACATACGTAGGTATAAGGCAAATTTGAATATGTACTTTTACAATGCCGGTTAGAATTTTCATATTAAATTCAGAGGTACCTAAAAGATGGATTCTACTTGAACAACTATAACACAGAGAGGTTTCTATATCTACTTGGAATTTCTCGAGTTTGGTTGATAAATAATTGAAGACCCCTGCCACTTCTTAAATGCCCTATACCTAATAGCACTGAGCACATTATAATTTCACTACGTAACGTAAGTAGGAGCTCCATAAGTGTACCTGTGAAAGACACGAACTTTTCACTTTTCTTGGTTTTCTTTACATACCTAGGTATCAAGGTAATATGCAAATTCCAGAGGTAGAATATGGAACCTAAATTTTATTAATGATATAGGTATACATACCTATGATTGACATGAAGGTAGATGGTAAATATAGGTAATTACCAATTGGTGTAGGTACTACTTGCCTTTGTCCTCAGATGCCACTTATTCCAACACAACACGTCTTAATTTGATTTTAATAAGCAAGAGAAATAAACAATTAACCAACTAGGTAAGTATAAAAAATGTGTATATTGGTATAGCCTTATAGGTACGTGGATGGGTAGCTATTAAAAAATAAGTAACTACTTGGGTTGAGTTTTGAAGTTTCAAGTAGCATTAGGTTCTAGGTAAGTATATTATTGCACATCAGAAGAAATCTATTACGATAAAATTGATAGAATTTTTTATAGCTTACCTATAGTTATTCACCACAAATGGGTAAATTTTAATATTAAACAATTATATTATATTAAACACCATAAATATTAAACAATTGGGTAGTTACTTATTGTGGTATACTTACCTATGATTGACATGAAGGTAGATGGTAAATATAGGTAATTACCAATTGGTGTAGGTACTACTTACCTTTGTCCTCAGATGCCACTTATTCCAACACAACACGTCTTAATTTGATTTTAATAAGCAAGGAACAAGGACAAGTTAGGAAAATTACAATCGGGTTCTCAAAACTTTCGTCATAAAATCCGAAAATCGTATGCTTGGCAGCAGAGTTGGCAGTATGTCCAATACAGAAATTTTGAACTCCAACACAATTTTATTTTGTTTTTAAAAACGGCAGAGTTCATAATTCTGCCCTGACTTCTAAATGGATATCCCCTGACCAAGAAAAAGAAGTAGAACACAAAAAACTTGGATTTCATTTCGTTTGAAACGAAAAATTCCTTCCCATTTAGAAAATTTCAGGCTTTCCCTAGGCAAACTCATCACAGCGAACAAATCTTTCAGGCAGGGCCGTATCCAGGATTTTGTCGCTTCCCCCTCCTAAATACGGCCCTGCTTTCAGGAGTGACTCTCCAGACTTCTTCACAAAGGAGCTCACCTGATGTTCCTTATTGAAAGTGTACAGAATCTCCGCCGTCATCCACATTTTGTATGTGGGATCTTTGGTGCCCCACAGAACTCGGAAAAATCCATCGGGCCGATTGTCTTTGGTCACCGGCTGTAGAATGACTCGTAAGCCAGCAGCACTCAGCCCGTCAACGGCAAAACTAAAACCAGAAGGGGTAAAAGGGTAATGTGAGAAAAGAAAAGATAAATAATTATTGCTGAAAATTATGGGAAAGTGTTTCTAATTTAAAGAGGCTAAAGGTGGATTTCACCAATATTTTCTTCTTAAGAGGCCTGATAAGCTAACAGCCTGTTAAGTTCCATTTGATTTATATAGGCTTAACAGGGGCTGTTAGGGGCTAAAAATTAGGTTGATGAAACAGTCCATTATTTCAAAGATTCATCACATAATCCTGATAATAGACTTTTCACAGTAACCAATGTTGGCGAGAAAGAGATCCTAGTAATAAGCTATATGATAGAATGACAAATGGGTGAGATAAGGGTTACACTTACACATCAAGGGTTCTTGATACTTACCTAAATTGTACACACTTTCCTTCAGGGCTAAGGTGGATTTCACCAATATTTTCTTAAGAGGCCTGTTAAGTTCCATTTGATTTATATAGGCTTAACAGTGGCTGTTAGGGGCTAAAAATTAGGTTGATGAAACCCACCCTCAGCACAGTCCATTATTTCAAAGATTCATCACATAATCCTGATAATAGACTTTTTGTAGTAACCAATGTTGGCGAGAAAGAGATCCTAGTAATAAGCTATATGACAGAATGACAAATGGGTGAGATAAGGGTTACACTTACACATCAAGGGTTCTTGATACTTACCTAAATTGTACACACTTTCCTTCAGGGCCCGTTGAGCCTTGAGTTACACTCTCAATGTACGCGTTTTGGCCTTCCCTAATGATCTCATCTACCCTTAGAACTGGGGCTGAAAGGAGGGATGTCTCGAAAAACATATAACCACCTGGAATCAATAACAAACGGGAAAAATGTATGGATTTGAAATTTCACTAACTATGGCAAACTCAGTAACAGACTACAGACTCATGGTATTATTTAATTCCTCTGAGGATGAGGGCCTATCTGTTGTCCCTGTCGTTCAGGACTCACGTGACGTGATAGTACTGTGGCTGTCCTAAACGAGATTACCAACAATATTATGGGAAAACTTTGAACTACAGCTACTAAACCCCAAGAGGATTATGCCCAGGGCACTCTCACCCCAAATAAGTTCACGTGACGTGATGATAGTGTGTTTCTACCTTTAGAGGAAAACAATGGCTCACCTTTTTCAGCATCTTCAGCAACACTGGCATCCTTGTTGGGTCCTCCCAGCCAGTTCGATAGCGTGCCCGCCCCCAGCTCCCATTTCAGCGTGGTGCCATTCCGGTTGTTCCAATAGTTGCAGTTGCTTAGATTTGGCACCGTGCCGAACTCACAGAAGTCTTCCCGCTTACATTAACCCGCGGCTGATTGGCTGAAAAGTTTGATTCCTGCCTACTACCTACCTGTACATGAACTGCTGAAGAAAGTGATATCGTCAAAAGCAATGAAGCCATTCGCACGACTTGAACCCCAAATGTGAGACGAAAGAAATAATATTATCTAAGGATTTCAAGGGCTATATTATCTAAGGATTTCAAGGGCCTCGCCTGGCATGGCGTGGTGTTCTAAATTCGGTCTGGTGGAAGTATAGGTGTTTAATCTCACTTTTAACAACTTATGGGTCTTCTCGTGACCCACCATTCGGCGATAAGCTACCCGTCTCCTCAATTTAACCTCACCCAGCCTGAGTGGAGCCGGGAACCCAGCAATATTATCTAAGGATTTCAAGGGCTTCGCCTGGCATGGCGTGGTGTTCTAAATTCGGTCTGGTGGAAGTATAGGTGTTTAATCTCACTTTTAACAACTTATGGGTCTTCTCGTGATGAAGATAAGGATACATACGAAGAAGTTTCTTTATATTTTTTAAAAAAAAAATCCTTTTTTCTGATTTTATTGAAATTGACAGGGTGGGGAGCACCACCATAGAGATCTTCCACCCAAAAACTGAAGCCAGTTGAACCACCTGTGTGATGGTGGTTTTCTTTGTGGGTGTGGGAGGGACCAAGGAACCATTCTTTGTCATGATGTCTAGAATTGTATTTGAGAAAACCAAAGCTACCACGTTCTCAAAGTGTCCAATAGATCACTCATCAGAATACTTCCAGACACTTCCATAAAAGCTTAATGACCATCATGCAATAGATCACGATACCCCTGGACCTGATAATTCACAATCCCTGTGTTTGGAGAATCCAGACAAAATCAGAGAAGATCATGTAACCAATGACGATACTTCTGGACATATTCATCTTATGCCCACAAGCCCTGACAAACCTGATTTATCCAAGGAAGATAGTGTAACAGATCTCAATACACCCAGACCTATTACTCCTCATCTCTCGGTCACTGAGAAATCATGGTTTGTACATTATGATTTATGTTCATCGGATCATTTTCCAATAATAATCAACTATAAACTTCAAGAAACAAGTCATAGTACCATTACAAAATGGAACTTCAAAAAAGCTGATTGGTCTTCTTCCAATAAGGTCTTGAAACTTTCATCTTACAATGTTGAAGAAAATATTAATTACTAAATTACTATAATCATCTAATCACATCAAACATTCTTGAATCATGTACCAAATCTATTCCTAAAATCAAAATAAACAAGAACTTTACTCCAGTTCCTTGGTGGAATGGTGGACAGAAGAAATCAAAAACAAAATTAGAGAAAGAAATCGATCGGTCTCTTAGAAAATACCGGAAAACAAAATGCCTAGTTGACCTTATCAATTTTAGAAAATGTAGAGCTGAAGCAAGACTGCAAGAGTGCTGTAATGCTGTTTCAAACACTAAAATGAAAACAAACGTTTTCAAAAATTCGCGCGCTTTGAGAACTACTAGCGCTAGAGTGTGGTAGCGGTAGAATTTCGAAACCAAATGAGTGCATGCATCCACTGCCGGGGTTTCAAACGTAGACTTGACAACACTGTAAATTTGTTTGTTTTGGATACGCGACATACGACATACTCACTGGAAGTTGTCGCACAATTCAGATTCCATGACTTTTTCAGGTTTTCCAAGTCGCGTATAAACCCTGCTTGTCCTTTCGCAAGCAGGCACTAGGAATATTAGGTTCAATATTTCAAAGAGGAACTTACTTAAGGTTACTAAGTTCCAAACGTTTCAGTACCCACAGACGGTTAACAAAAGAAGAAGTCCCCTGATAATATAGTTTATAGTCCGACTGATGTCCTATCCTTGCGGTGCGGTGTGATCAAAATCTAGCTGGGGTTTCAAACGTAGACTTGACAACACTGTAAATGCTTAAGGTTACTAAGTTCCAAATGTTTCAGTACCCACAGACGGTTAACAAAAGAAGAAGTCCCCTGATAATATAGTCCGACTGATGTCCTATCCTTGCGGTGCGGTGTGATCAAAATCTAGCTGGGGTTTCAAACGTAGACTTGACAACACTGTAAATTTGTTTGTTTTGGATACGCGACGTCGACATACTCACTGGAAGTTGTCGCACAGATGAATATCTCGTTTCGTAAGCCTTTGATTTTTTACATTTCTTTTTTACCCACTGTATTTTTTTTCAATATCTCGTTTCGTAAGCCTTTGATTTTTTACATTTCTTTTTTACCCACTGTATTTTTTTTCATGCCTAGGAATGTAAAATTACCTATTTTTTTGTAACCTACCTACCTATTATTTTCTCAGGTGACAGTTAATAGGTACCCAAAAACTACGCACGGGAAGCATAATTTCTTCGGAAGAGCATAATTTCAAAACTCCATGTCGTGTGTCAAATCCTTCCATATGTTCTTGTTTTGATTTCAAAATATTTTATTATTTTATTTTGTTGATAAGATAAAAGGACAGATTAACTGATAATAATGTAATAAAGTGTTTTTCTTATGATAGCTGTGGTTTAATGGTTTTTGCTTATTTTACCAATATTCAAACTACCATTCAAACCAAGAACTTACCAATATTCAGTGCCAACTGTGAAGTGATGTTTAAAATGAACCAAAAGTTACCAGGATGACGATGATGAAGCTCCTCTAGCTATGTCATCATATTCAGTGCCAACTGTGAAGTGATGTTTAAAATGAACCAAAAGTTACCAGGATGACGATGATGAAGCTCCTCTAGCTATGTCATCTAAAGTCAAAGTTTTTATATGATTTGTACATACTTTTGAAGTTTTGAATGAGGGGTTGAGTAGTAGGTGTTGAAATACTTACTTAACCTGTGATAAGCTCAACAAGTTCCAAGAATGTCGTCAAATAAAACAACCCAGGCAGAAAGCAAAAAATGACTTGTTTTTGAACTCTTTGAATCCTGGTTAAGAGTTTGTACATACTTTTGAAGTTTTGAATGAGGGGTTGGGTAGTAGGTGTTGAAATACTTACTTAACCTGTGATAAGCTCTACAAGTTCCAAGAATGTCGTCAAATAAAACAACCCAGGCAGAAAGCAAAAAATGACTTGTTTTTGAACTCTTTGAATCCTGGTTAAGAAACTCATCTTCCAATATGGAAGAACCACAATTCCCTGTGTGGATGTATAGCCAGACTGTGGGTCTTGCCCAAAATATTGATGTGGAAAAAATTTGGCAGGATGGATTTCTACGGAGTACTTTGTTTGCTGTGTTGATGAGGGGTTGGGTAGTAGGTGTTGAAATACTTAACCTGTGATAAGCTCAACAAGTTCAAAGAATGTCCTCAAATAAAACAACCCAGGCAGAAAGCAAAAAATGACTTGTTTTTGAATTCTTTGAATCCTGGTTAAGAAACTCATCTTCCAATATGGAAGAACCACAATTCTCTATGCGGATGTACAGCCAGACTGTGGGTCTTGCCCAAAATATTGATGTGGAAAAAATTTGGCAGGATGGATTTCTACGGAGTACTTTGTTTGCTGTGTTGACTGTGATAACTTGTGCATACTCTCTAGTTGGGTAAGTAAATTCAGATCCTTCATCCTTCAACAGAATTTCATTACATATAGGTAAAGTATGCTGATTACATGCAAGTGATTGGATATGGTTGCAGAGAGGTGCACAGAGAGCAATAATTTGAAGCACCGCCTAGCCTATATTAACACAAAATAGATTTTCCATGTTTTTCAGCATTTCTTTCAACTTTAACTTTGCTAGGTACTAATAAAATTAAACATTTCATTTTCCAGATTCTTAGGATCACTAACTCTATTAATCTCATTCCTTGGTGGAATAATTGTCTTTCACAAGCTGTTTTATATGTAAGTATCACTACGAGTGAGTAGGTAGTGAGTAATTCGAACTAGTAGTAGGTACCGTAGAGAGTAGGTACCTCGGTATAATAGCTATGGTAGAGTGCCCAGTGTAATCCTGATGACCGATCAAGAAGAAGTCCATGAAGTTTTTCCTCGTCTTCCTCCTTCTCCTTCCCTTCCTCTACCTCCTTCTCCTTCCTCTCCTCCTCCTCGTTTGCCCCTGACTAAAGTTCTGCATAATTTCATACAGGGTGTCGTTAAAACGAAGTATGCTGATTGCATGCAAGTGATTGGATATGGTTGCAGAGAGGTGCACAGAGAGCAATAATTTGAAGCACCGCCTAGCCCTAGCCTATATTAACACAAAATAGATTTTCCATGTTTTTCAGCACTTCCTTCAACTTTAACTTTGCTAGGTACTAATAAAATTAAACATTTTATTTTCCAGATTCTTAGGATCACTAACTCTATTAATCTCATGGTAACTTTCAACTGGTAATCATTCTACCACTGCCTTATTAAGGGTTAACTTTGCTAGGTACTAATAAAATTAAACATTTTATTTTCCAGATTCTTAGGATCACTAACTCTATTAATCTCATTCCTTGGTGGATTAACTTTGCTAGGTACTAATAAAATTAAACATTTTATTTTCCAGATTCTTAGGATCACTAACTCTATTAATCTCATTCCTTGGTGGAATAATTGTCTTTCACAAGCTGTTTTATATGTAAGTACATGAGACGTAAGAGATACTACTAATTTTGACTGAATAAGTGGGTTAGAATGGTTAGATGACATTATGCTAAGGGGTAGATACCTAATGCAATAGACAATTTTTTGAAATGAACAATGAAAACACTTTTTTTTAAAATTCAAGTAAGTAGTTAAATGCAATAATTTCACATTTTGTCTTGTACCTATGTTAATGAAATAGGTAAATACTTATTCAATGACAAAATTACTAACATTGCTTAGAAAATAGAAATAGGTATTCAGAATCGACGACGTTAAATATTTTTTTGCATGCTGGGGTTGGACTTTGTTTTATTGCTTGAAGGCATTGGCTTGAATCCCTTAGTCAAAACTCAACAGTCCTGATAGATATAAAAAAAAATCTAGTGTGAACGTCACACGACTTTCCTTATCCTATTAAAAGATGCTTATTTGGGTGTTTTTCTATTGTAACTTTTACAATATCTCTAACCGTTTAGTCAGTATAGCTGAAAACTGTCAAAAAGTGGTCGAAATCCGCCAAAAAGTGACCAAAATGCCGCCATCTGCAGCACCTGTCCTAACCAAAAGTTTTGTGTTGCATCCTTGTCACATTTGTGGATTTCATACCAGATTTCAAGTTTCTAGCTCATACTGTTCCCGTTTCTTTATCCTATTAAAAGATGCTTATTCGGGTGTTTTTCTATTGTAACTTTTACAATACCTCTAACCGTTTAGTCAGTATAAGCTGAAAACCGTCAAAAAGTGGTCGAAATCCGCCAAAAAAGTGACCAAAATGCCGCCATCTGCAGCAACTGTCCTAACCAAAAGTTTTGTGTTGCATCCTTGTCACATTTGTGGATTTCATACCAGATTTCAAGTTTCTAGCTCATACTGTTCCCGAGATATTATTGAATTACACGTCTTAACCAAAAGTTTCGTGTCGCATCCTTGTCACATTTAACAGCTACAAACTAAATTTTAAGTCTCCAGCTCTTACCGTTCTTGAGATATTTTGTTTACAGACAGACAGAAGGATAGACAAACAGACACACGGACCAATGGCTGAAACTTTGTATTTGGGCTCTAGGGACCATTTGACAGCTACAAACTAAATTTAAACTCTCTAGCTCTTACCGTTCTAGAGATATTTTGTTTACAGACAGACACACGGACCAATGGCTGAAACTTTGTATTTGGGCTCTAGGGATCTCAAAACGTGTTTTGGCACTAAAAACTGACCATCAAAAATTTGACCCGATTACATTACTTTCCTTTCTATAGGAAAAAAGGAGGAACTTACATTGGAAATTGGGTGAACTTGGAAAATTTTCGTCCGTTTGAAACTTGACAAAATTTGGCACTAAAAACTGACCATCAAAAATTTGACCCGATTACATTACTTTCCTTCCTATAGGAAAAAAGGAGGAACTTACATTGGAAATTGGGTGAACTTGGAAAATTTTCATCCGTTTGAAACTTGACAAAAACCTCTTCATTTCCATAGTCATTCTTGAGCACAAAATTGTAAACATGGGATGCTTCATCAACAAGAGAAAAAAGGAGGAACTTACATTGGAAATTGGGTGAACTTGGAAAATTTTCGTCCGTTTGAAACTTGACAAAAACCTCTTCATTTCCATAGTCATTCTTGAGCACAAAATTGTAAACATGGGATGCTTCATCAACAAGAGACAGGTCACATTTGAAGAGGTGAGATAGTAGTTTGACTTTGCTTTTATTGTAGTTGTACTTGGATTTGACCTGCTCAACAATGGAATTGATTCCTACAGAATGGAGACAAAAGGCTTAGATGAGTGTATAATATGTGTATTATCTTTTTAAATAAATACGAAATAAGTGTAATGTTGTTGTCTGTTCAAATACCACAGTTCAAAATATTAACAAATCCGAGAATGAACTCCTATAATTGTCTAATCTACCTGTTTAAAACTAAATATAGATTTCAACTTACGTGCTTTTTCAGCATCAATGTCTTGACTATAGTTATTCAACATGTCTGACTTGGTTTGAATCTCTTAGTATTATCTTTTTAAATAAATACGAAATGAGTGTAATGTTGTTGTCTGTTCAAATACCACAGTTCAAAATATTAACAAATCCGAGAATGAACTCCTATGATTGTCTCTAATCTACCTGTTCAAATCTAAATATAGATTTCAACTTACGTGCTTTTTCAGCATCAATGTCTTGACTATAGTTATTCAACATGTCTGACTTGGTTTGAATGTCTTGCTGAATTTGTTCACATTGGCTTTTCCTTGTTGTAATTTCTTCCCGAACATCTTTCACCGTTAGTTCAAGCTCAGTTAATTCTCTTGTTAGATTTTCTTTGATATCATGAATTCTATTTGATTCAAGTTGGAGAGTCTTCATTTGGTGAATGGCGGGGGAATCATATCCCGAGGAACCAAACAAGGTAGGTTGCGCTCTTGATGAGAACATTGTACTGGAGGTACCCTGTATGACTGATGAGGGACTGCACGTGTACGATGATGATACCTATCTCTATCATGATATTGTTGAACATTCTTGCTCTTGTTAATCTTGTTCATATAATCATTGTTGGTCTTGTTACTGAACACCCTACCGAATATTTTCGTCACAAGTTTCTTTGATATAAAGTTTTTGCCCTTTAAGTTCAGGTGGAGTCCATCATGACTGAAGTGTTGATGTTGGATGAAGTTTGTAGGGTCAATGAGATCAAAGTTGTCAAATGTCTTGATTAGGTGTTTCAGCTTACTATTTAGTTTTACAATATGTCGGTTCATGTGTCGTTTGTCGTACCTAGGGGGAATCAAGATTATTAAGACTTTGAATTGTCTACATTTGTTGTACAGTTTTTGAAATGATCTTGTTAGGTCCTCGAACTTCGTGTTGAACACATCGTTGGTGCCTGCGAAAATACATATTTGGGTATCATTTGACAATTTACTAGGTTTGATAGAGTCTACAACGTAATTAAAGGTTTTACCTGGATGCGAAATACAATTTACCCTACAATCAGACTTTACAAACTGTTTAATACATGGCTGCATATCTCTACAATGACTATCACCTATGATGAATATATTTTTCATAGCTACTTGAACATTATTCTGAGGGGCAGACTCCGGTTCCGGTTGATCCACGCTGGAGGTTCCTGATCCTGCCTCGGCCGTTGTCATATCCACCACAGATGCATCAGTCTCCTCCGTCACCGTCGCTGGTGCTAATTTCACTAGTATTAAATTAAATACTATCAATTTTTTTCCTTCAAATGTTCCTTTTTCCAAAGCTTTAATAGCAGAATCATCACTTAGTGAGTTGTTCCACTCAACCAAAATCAGACTCCACAAGTGCTCATTTTGTCGAACTTTGATTTTGTTTTGGTTTCAGTTGTTCTATCAGATTTTGGAAGAAGTTTTGGCAGAGATATTTCCAGAGCTTCTTCATCCTATATCAACATCTGAGCTCTCATCTCAGCTTAGTGATACAGGTTAAACAACAAGAGGAACTGTGAATATCAACATTCCTCTCACAGTACTAGTCCTCAGACTCTCAGAGTTATATTATGATTTTTACTTTAAACATATTTTACCTTGGACCTAAAAGCACAACCCTCAAAAGAAAGAATAAAAAATATAGGTAATTATTAAAAATGATATCTTAAAATAGGATAAATCTATTAATAGGTAATTGTTTCTTTTTACAATAATTTTAATTA
>NW_007378765.1:0-23277 GCF_000475195.1 Diaphorina citri
GGAGTAGTCTAATTCTAAAGGCAAAGAAAGCTATAGCTTGGTCCATTTGTGACAAAGTTGCGTTGGCAAGCTGTTCACTTCATAATCCTGACCCTGAATTTCACCTCATAATCTTGGCAAACTCTGGCGTTATAAATGCGTATTATGGTAAGTACCGTTGGGAGGGGACACACTATTGTTTTGCCAAACCTCAGGGTTAATTTTATGCCTAATATTCAGTTCTTCTTTTCAGGTTTTGTGCCTGATGTCTGACTACATACATCTTGCCCGAGGACGACCATTATGCCAAGCTGTTTCCAGACTTCCCGCAGAAAGTCCTGAAGATCACCTGAACACCGCATTCAATAATGCCAAGCTGTTTCCAGACTTCCCGCAGAAAGTCCTGAAGATCACCTGAACACCGCATTCAATTCTGGCATCATTATCACTATAGAATCATCTATAGTATAGATAGTATAGATGATTCACATTCTCTATAGTGATAAGTACTGGTGGGAGGGAACAATTATCCGGGTAGGAGAGAGACGGTTCTCTGTCACTCTCCTTCCCGGGTGGGAAAGGGAAAAAGGACGCAGTTCTCTGTGTCACGCTAAAGACCGGGTTAGAAAGGGACAGTTCTCTGTCACTCTCTAACTTGGGTAAGAGAGAGATACAGTTCTCTGTGTCACTCTCTAACTTGGGACTGAGATTGACATAGTTCTCTGTGTGACTCTCTAACTCGGGTGGGAGAGAGACAGATCTCTGTCACTCTCCTGCCCGGGTGGGAAAGCGACATAGTTTTCTGTGTCACTCTCTAACTTTGGTGGGAGAGAGACAGTTCTCTGTCACTCTCCTGCCCGGGTGGGAAAGCGACATAGTTTTCTGTGTCACTCTCTAACTCGGGTGGGAGAGAGACAGATCTCTGTCACTCTCCTGCCCGGGTGGGAAAGCGACATAGTTTTCTGTGTCACTCTCTAACTTTGGTGGGAGAGAGACAGATCTCTGTCACTCTCCTGCCCGGGTGGGAAAGCGACATAGTTTTCTGTGTCACTCTCTAACTTGGGTGGGAGATCATCTATAGTATAGATAGTATAGATGATTCACATTCTCTATAGTGATAAGTACTGGTGGGAGGGAACAATTATCCGGGTAGGAGAGAGACGGTTCTCTGTCACTCTCCTTCCCGGGTGGGAAAGGGAAAAAGGACGCAGTTCTCTGTGTCACGCTAAAGACCGGGTTAGAAAGGGACAGTTCTCTGTCACTCTCTAACTTGGGTAAGAGAGAGATACAGTTCTCTGTGTCACTCTCTAACTTGGGACTGAGATTGACATAGTTCTCTGTGTGACTCTCTAACTCGGGTGGGAGAGAGACAGATCTCTGTCACTCTCCTGCCCGGGTGGGAAAGCGACATAGTTTTCTGTGTCACTCTCTAACTCGGGTGGGAGAGAAACAGATCTCTGTCACTCTCCTGCCCGGGTGGGAAAGCGACATAGTTTTCTGTGTCACTCTCTAACTCGGGTGGGAGAGAGACAGATCTTGTTGAGGGTGATGGAATAAAAAAATGGGGCATAGGAATAATACATTGGGCCAACTGGGAGGGCGAAAGCAGACGTACCTATTTAACTAATAATAATAGTGTGTTTTTTTCCAGATCTTTGCCTCAAGAGCTCAGTTATTACAGCAGTAGTAACGAGTGATACTCCTGAGGAACTCTGGATAACCAGGGCGGAGTAGTCTAATTCTAAAGGCAAAGAAAGCTATAGCTTGGTCCATTTGTGACAAAGTTGCGTTGGCAAGCTGTTCACCTCATAATCCTGACCCTGAATTTCACCTCGTAATCTTGGCAAACTCTGGCGTTATAAATGCGTATTATGGTAAGTACCGTTGGGAGGGGACACAATTTGGCAAAACACAAACCTCAGGGTTAATTTTATGCCTAATATTCAGTTATTCTTCTTTTCAGGTTGTGTGCCTGATGTCTGACTACATCTTGCCCGAGGACGACCATTATGCGAAGCTGTTTCCAGACTTCCCGCAGAAAGTCCTGAAGATCACCTGAACACCGCATTCAATTCTGGCATCATTATCACTATTGTAACTGCCAAGGTCTTATCGCCCCGAAAGCGAGGAGAAAGAAGACAGGATAAGAGAAAGTCAGCCCTTCCGAGAACAAATCTTACCTGCTTAGGTTAAAATCCGCCCCGGGCGGGAATCGAACCCGCGAGCTAGCGCTTACAAAGCAGACACGCTGCCTACCAAGCTAACTAGGCTGACTTGAAAAGAGGAGACAGGATAGCAGACAGATAGCCGTTCCGAGAACGAACCATATCTGTTTAGGATCACCCGGTAATCGAACCGGATGGGAATCAACCTACCCTCCAAACTAACTTGGCTGGCCATGTTTTTAATTTTATCATTTTCTAACTTCTATCTCATTTCAATGTAACAATTTTTGTCTGAGTAGTATGCTGTGTCATTAGGCTACCCAAACTTTGGGCAGCTCATCAATAAATTTTATTGCTTGTATTTTATTGATTCAGGGTAATGTGTACGAGAGGGACAAATACAAAATGAAAGTAAGGAAGTCGAGTAAGTCCAGTGTACCTCCTGACTATGAAGACTGGTCCCGTCAAGCCAGGGTATCCGTTCAAAGTAAGTCATCTTCTAAACAGGAGGGCGTGGGTTCAATCCCAGCCGAAGCAGGGGAATTTGTCCTCAATATTTTTTCAGAATGTTATAAAGACGAAGGTGGATTTTTATCTTGCTAAGCTTGAGAATACTTGTCACAAATGTCGGTCCTTGATTAATACACCTTTACTCGAATGACTTGACTTGCACTCGAAACTCTAACCTCCAGAACAGACGTCCACTGTGCCTAACCTATACCAGTGAGATTGATAATGGCTCTTTACATTTGGTAAATATGTTGGTTTACAATATGAGTTGTTTGTTGTTTCTCAGGTGCTGAAAGCAGTACTTCCCCCGAGGCCTCACCTAGGTGTCTACGCCATAGAACTGATGTTAGGTAAGTCCAACAAATGAGACACCAAAAAAACTTTAATTGGGGGAACTGTAATTGCTAAGGTCTTATTATCCTAAAACCAAAGAGTGGAGTACAGAGGAGAAAGCCAGCCATTCCGACAACGAACCTTATCCATTCAGGATAAAATCCGCCCCGGGCGGGAATCGAACCCGCAACATAGCGCTTACAAGGCAGACGCCCTACCAACCAAGTTAACTAGGCTGACTATTCCAAAGGGTAAATGTTACTAATGTTATTCTAATTCTTCTTACTCTATGTTACAGCTGTGATTCTCTGTCCCACTCCAACTTTAGTGAGTCCGATTTCACCAACATGAAGCGCCATAGGAGATCCAATCCTAAGAAATACTCCATAGCCGTATAGTAGGAGGTTATGTTGACTGGGTTATAATTATATAGGAACAGTACCTACGCGTATTTCTATTGTGGAATTAGAAGTAGACTCCAACTCCTAACCCTCGATTTTTTGGTGTTGAGAAGACATTTCCAATGCTTTATGTACAAGCGCTACCAAGTCACATAGTTTTATCTTGGTTAAACTAAATTTTATATTTTCCTTTAAAAGATGGGAAATGGGCTTCGGAAAACGATCAATTGCCTGTTTTCGAAAGGAATTACTTCGGTTAAACTGAATTTAGTGTTTTCCTTTAAAAGAGGGTACTTCAGAAGAGGGGACAACAACAGTTCAGATTCCACAAAAATACGCGTAGTGATAGCTCAATCACACAACCTTGGGCATTTCACCAGTAGGTAATACCCCTCAACTGAGGGGTAGTTTACAATGTAACCATAAGTGTATTTTTCTTTCGGGAAACTTACCACTGGAAAATTAACCATGGCTCGAATAGAAAGTGAATGGATCCATGGTAAAGTTTTCGAAGGGAAAATACCTACACCTCATTTTTACCACTTTTGAGGCCTACCATATCCGTGATACAACGACTCATGACTATCAGCTGGTTGAGGGTGATGAACTCATGACTATCAGCTGGTTGAGGGTGATGGACTCATGACTATCAGCTTGTTGAGGGTAATGAACTCATGACTATCAGCTGGTTGAGGGTGATGAACTCATAACTATCAGCTGGTTGAGAGTGATGAACTCATGACTATCAGCTGGTTGAGGGTAATGAACTCATGACTATCAGCTGGTTGAGGGTGATGAACTCATGACTATCAGCTGGTTGAGGGTGATGGACTCATGACTATCAGCTGGTTGAGGGTGATGAACTCATGACTATCAGCTGGTTGAGGGTAATGAACTCATGACTATCAGCTGGTTGAGGGTAATGAACTCATGACTATCAGCTAGTTGAGGGGAATGAACTCATGACTATCAGCTGGTTGAGGGTAATGAACTCATGACTATCAGCTGGTTGAGGGTAATGAACTCATGACTATCAGCTAGTTGAGGTGATGAACTCATGACTATCAGCTGGTTGAGGGTGATGGAATAAAAAAATGGGGCATAGGAATAATACATTGTGCCAACTGGGAGTGTGAGGCTCAAACACTGTGAGTATTGGGTGGGGAATAGGTAGAATAAGTGCTTAATGTTATAAGTCCCCTCACATGGTCAATATTCGGTATGGTAGGGTAAATACCTAATGTTGCTCGTATGAGGGGAGTACCCATAACGCTAAAGTACACTACCTATTTACAGAATTGGGCGGGGGTTTCTCTTTCAGGTGGGATATGGATGGACCTTATACTTCATGCCCCTAGGGGGCTAGGAGGAAAAAAGTTGAGGGGGAAAAAAAAAAAACGGAACGGAACGGAACGGTAGCTCATGACTATCAGCTGGTTGAGGGTGATGAACTCGTAACTATCAGCTGGTTGAGGGTAATGAACTCATGACTATCAGCTGGTTGAGGGTGATGAACTCATGACTATCAGCTGGAGGAAGTTAAGACATAGGAAAACGGTCGATATCTCTACTTGACGTAATTTTAAGATAATGGATAAAAGAAGGGAAAACAAGAAGGAACTAAGGGACAATCTTGAAAAGAGAAAGAATGAGGAATCGATAGTATATTTTCCTCAAAAACAAATATAAAAAGGTACAGATAAAATGTAGAGTAACCTACTTATTTGATAAACTATATCAGGGCCTCATATTTTACAAAACACAAATTGAATAAATAAAATAGAACAATAAATAAACTTGTAAATTAATAAAACAATATTTCAAATAAAAACAAAGTGGAGAATAGGATGAGTAAAATCTAAAATCCAAAGAAAATATTTGTAGAATCCCTATGAATTTCTACCTAAGAAATCTACTGAAATGGTTTGATCCAGGCTACAGTTATTTTTTGCTAGTTTTAAGTTATATTTATGTAAGTAAACGATTTTTTATTTATTGGTCGAAAAATCGATTGTAATAAAAAAAACGTATTTGGATCTAGCGAAAAAATTAATTAATAATGCAGTTCCGGTGCAGGATAAAATCCCAGCGGAGCGGCAAGACAACCTTTAACTTAGCTACTTAGCATAACCTCAAGAGTAAAAACGATGAGTGTTTTCAAAACTGAACCAGACAAAAAATCTACAAGTATTCTAGAGGTAAAAGATAAGGTGTACTTAAAATAGTCAAAATAAATCTATGAAATCAGACTTGTGCGCAATTGAATCAAACGATACATCTATATCAAATTAAAGGTCTTTTTACCAGGAACATAAAAATGGTAATGCAAATTTTGTCCTAAAAAAAAAAAAAACAAAAAAACAAAAAAAAACTGGTTTTTGGGGGATTTTTTCACATTTTCTCACACAAATGAGCTCTGATCTTGAAATTTGTCGCTACGACCTATGAACTCAAAGCGAGAAAGTTTTAGATAACACTTCAGTCGTTAATTTAAGACCGGTTTTAGCGTTACCTATGTAAACTCCTTAACTGTCAGAAATTCTTCAAAGTGGTACCAATCGATTCATCGTCAAAATTTACATAAAGAATGCTTAGTAGACCCGGAAAGTGTATTGGGGTCTTTTATGGGGGCAAAAAACTGATTTTAGGGTAATTTCCATATTTATGGGACATTTTTAGGTTAAACACCCTGTATGGTCAAAAACAAAACGCTCTTCAAATCAATATTTTTCAATAGAAAAGTTTATATTTTGTGTAATCATACAATAAATAAATATTAAATTAACATAAATAAATACTCAAAGTTTGGTATAGTTTTACAGCTACGAAGGGTAATGATATTTGACACAGACGAAAATCTAGAAAATATAATCGTACTAAAGATCGAACTAGGATCACTTGGAATACAAGTCAGTTAATAGGATAATAATAATGTGAATAGTTATTAAGAGAATATGAGTTACAGATTTTACTGAACAAGAAACCAGAGAGGTTAAGTACAATCAACATCTAAAAATTTTAAAACGCCTGACTAAAATAGTTTAATTTTGAGTTGGAGTAAATTTCCGGGTAATTTAGTTTTCTTTGTATGAACTTCGTCAAATTTAAGTACATAAAAATAGGTGTGAGTAAAATAGAAGACTAGAGTAGTGAGAGGATCCAGGAAGTTAAAACATAGGAAAACGATCGATATCTCTACTTGACGTAATTTTAAGATAATGGATGAAAGAAGGGAAAACAAGGAGGAACTAAGGGACAATCTTGAAAAGAGAAAGAATGAGGAATCGATAGTATATTTTCCTCAAAAACAAATATGAAAAGGTACAGATAAAATGTAGAGTAACCTACTTATTTGATAAACTATATCAGGGTCTCATATTTTACAAAACACAAATTGAATAAATAAAATAGAACAATAAATAAACTTGTAAATGAATAAAACAATATTTCAAATAAAAAACAAAGTGGAGAATAGGATGAGTAAAATCTAAAACCCAAAGAAAATATTTGTAGAATCCCTATGAATTTCTTCCTAAGAAATCTACTGAAATGGTTTAATCCAGGCTACAGTTATTTTCTGCTAGTTTTAAGTTATACTTATGTAAGTAAACGATTTTTTATTTGTTGGTCGAAAAATCGATTGTAATAATTACGGTAAACGTATTTGGATCTAGCGAAAAAATTAATTAATACTGCAGTTCCGGTGCAGGATAAAATCCCAGCGGAGCGGCAAGACAACCTTTAACTTAGCATAACCTCAAGAGTAAAAACGATGAGTGTTTTCAAAACTGAACCAGACAAAAAATCTACGAGTATTCTAGAGGTAAAAGATAAGGTGTACTTAAAATAGTCAAAATAAATCTATGAAATCAGACTTGTGCGCAATTGAATCAAACGATTATAATAATGGTTTACATAAAATCTAATCTACATTATATAGTTTTTGTACTTCCTAAAAGTGTACAACGAAGACATACATGTTAGCAATGGGGGAAAAAATTGGCACAACTTCGAAACTTCTAAACAAAATCACAGGTTTATAAACTCTATAGAGGATTAAATTGAAACTTTGTACAACGCGATGATTTCAGACCAAATAAAAACACTAACACTAAACATATGCCTGCTACATACTACAGATAAAATCTACACATTTGAAATATAATTTCCTAACAGAATCATAAAATAGGAAGAGTATTATTCAGAAGACAAAGTACTAAAAATTCACATTTGAACCAACAGGAGCAATCTAAGCTCTTTAAAAGGTCTCATAACCCATTGTAAATAAAATATACATACAGAAGTGCTACTTAAACTACCAAAATGAGACGACAAAGTCTCAAAAAATTATAATTCTCTAGAGTCTAGACCACAAATCCACAAAATCCTCCTACTTAAATAATCTATTGAGTACGCAAGTCAATATAAACGAAATTTTATCAATAAAGAGGTGCTCTATTAAACTGTTAGTATAATGGAACAATTTGTTCTAAGCTGACAGTCTAAAATAAAGCACTTGTTATACTTATCCCTCTAGCAGCGAGCGTGACACAATTCCCATCAAGAGATATGGGATTTAGTAGCTTTCTCCTAACAATAATTATCTACATAATATTGCACTATTTGCATCTACTATAATGGGAAAATCAATTTATCAATTGTAAAATCTTATTGATAAATACAATTAATTATTCTATTCTATTCTATTCTATAATGGGAAGATCCCCTAGTGAAGACTGTTCGATTTCTGTCAGCTCTGGGAATAGAACCCAGGAGTCTCGGGACCTTCATTCTGCAAGGCAAGCAAACGGGTTGGCTCTGGACCTCTGTTCTAGGTACAACATCCGTGGCCGAGTGGGTATCACACTCGACTTGCACGCCAGAGGTCCCGGGTTCGGTTCCATTCTATTTCTTACCGATATAATTGTACTATAATGAGCCTCCTGCCGGCGTCAACCTAGGTCTGTGCAGAGCCATAAGTCCCAGGCGGGGCCCTATACAAGGTAGGCAAAGCCATAATTTGTATCGAATTAAACGCGTACTTCCTCACTCCTATATTCTTAAACGTGTTCTCCCGTCTACATCCTTCACTCCGCATACAATCCAATGCTTTCTGGATCTCTGTCACTCTCCTGCAGAGAGACAGATCTCTGTCACTCTCCTGCCCGGGTGGGAAAGCGACATAGTTTTCTGTGTCACTCTCTAACTTGGGTGGGAGAGAGACAGATCTCTGTCACTCTCCTGCCCGGGTGGGAAAGCGACATAGTTTTCTGTGTCACTCTCTAACTTGGGTGGGAGAGAGACAGTTCTGTCACTCTCCTACCCGGGTAGGAAAGGGACATAGTTCTCTGTGTTCCGCTAAAGACCGGTTGGAAAAGGAGACACGGTTCTCTGTGTCACTATCCCACCCGGTCTGTCGTTCTTTTTAGGCCGGCCACTCACGACAGGTTTTGTACGACGGAGATCCCCTAGTAAAGACTGTTCGATTTCTGTCAGCTCTGGGAATAAAACCCAGGAGTCTCGGGACCTTCATTCTGCAAGGCAAGCAAACGGGTTGGCTCTGGACCTCTGTTCTAGGTACAACATCCATGGCCGAGTGGGTATCACACTCGACTTGCACGCCGGAGGTCCCGGGTTTGGTTCTATTCTATTTCTTACCGATATAATTGTACTATAATGAGCCTCCTGCCGCCGTCAACCTAGGTCTGTGCAGAGCCATAAGTCCCAGGCGGGGCCCTATACAAGGTAGGCAAAGCCATGATTTGTAGTGCATTAAACGCGTACTTCCTCACTCCTATATTCTTAAACGTGTTCTCCCGTCTACATCCTTCACTCCGCATACAATCCAATGCTTTCTGGACAAATCGCATAAAATAGAAGACAACTATTAATAAGGTTAGACTGCGGGGGTTAAGGGGCTTTTCAATCCTATCCCAGCAGGATATTCTATTATATTCTATGGCCAGCCTAGTTAGCGTGGAAGGTCGCGCCCGCCCTGTAAACTCCTGAGTCGCGGGTTCCATTTCCACCCGGGGCGGGCATGGTTGACTTCATTCTATCTTGTCCTCCTTGTCTCTTCAATTTCGGAACGATAAGACCTTAGCAGTTACATTTCCCTCTATCATAACTTCTTCTTCTTCTTCTTCTTCTTCTTCGCCTCTTCGGTCGGCGTTTTTCGTCAGCCTTTTAATCAGCCCTAACTAGAATGATTGCTTTGGGCCGACAGCCAGATCATACTCGGATGAGAGAATATCCACCTGTTCCAATGTGGTGGACATACCAGTTCTGTCCTTGGCGCTCTTGCAACTGGTGAGCTTCAGACCTGAAAACAAAACGTAGGAGTTATCGGTTATTTATGAATAGATTATGATTTCTGGTTCGGGAATAGATATGAATAGAATAGAGAATAGATATGAATAGATTCGTTTGACTGGGGGACGTTAAACAGGGAGTATACCAGCCTGAATTTCCCTTGCTAAAGAAATAGCAAAGGTTGAGAGGAAAGGGCTTCCGCTCTATGATGATTGATATTGGAGAAAAAAACATACCTCTCATAAGTCTCGTAATCTTGGCCGCTAGATGCAGGATCTCCACATTCTTGCTCTTATTCGTGTGGGTCGCTACTTTCATCTTCTCCATCAGCCTGGGTAGCGACGGCAGCCGATTCGAGAGCGGCACATTGAGTCGCTTAAACCGATGATAGTACTCGTTCAGACGATCAAAGTTGTCCACGTTAGATTGGATCTGGGGTTTGGTCGTCCCTAGGGTTTCAGCCAGGGTGGCTTTCTCGTTAATGCCAATGTTGAAGAAGACAGGGGTCACCCGAAACACATGGGTGAAGGATTGGGACACAGGGAGGAGGGAGAGGATGACATCGGGAACCGGTAGGAGAACGCCCAAGGCTGAGCGGGAACCCACCACTTTGGGAGTGAAGTCACAGCCTGGGGAGAAACAAACAAATCAAATCGTGAATCTTTGTGATGAAACAGAGAGCTTTTTTTGTGGGTATCACAGTATTACACAGTATTACAGTATACACTCAATCATTATATTTATCATCGCTTGTTTCTTTGACTTGTAATGCCGCCACTGGTTGCTACTCGATTAAAGTAGCTACTCAATTGTCCTCACAAAGCTGAGTGCACCCCGAAATCCAAGCACAGAGCCGAAAAAACTTCGACCTCACCGGGAATCGAATTCGGGACCTCTAGCGTTCAAGCCTAAGAAACAATCAAATCATGAATCTTTGTGATAAAACAGAGCCTTTTTGTGGGTATCACAGTATTACAAGTCTTTCGTTCACTCAATCATATTTTTATCATCGCTTGTTTGACTTGTAATGCCGCTTCTGGTTGCTACTCGATTAAAGTAGCTACTCAATGTCCTCACAAGGCTGAGTGCACCCCGAAATCCAAGCACAGAGCCGAAAAAACTTCGACCTCACCGGGAATCGAATTCGGGACCTCTAGCGTTCAAGCCTAGTGATAACCACTCGGCCACGGAAATTGCTCACAGAATCACGGTACACGCACCTTTCTTAACCCGAGTGATGGTGAAATTGACAGTGGCCAAATCCTCAATGGCGACAATCATGTCTCCCCACATATCCACCTCTGGCCCATAGTAAGAGAGGAGACCTTCGAAACAGACCAGGGGGCCTATAGTGGTGAGAATATGCAGGAATATCGGGTCCGGCTTACGACACAGCAGCCTGAAATATACATAGGAATAGGAATAATTTTATTGTGTGTGTTATAAATTGACTTTTGAGACAAGAATTCTTTGAGGTAAAGCAGAGAGCTTTTTTGGTGATGGTGAAATTGACAGTGGCCAAATCCTCAATGGCGACAATCATGTCTCCCCACATATCCACCTCCGGCCCATAGTAAGAGAGGAGACCTTCGAAACAGACCAGGGGGCCTATAGTGGTGAGAATGTGCAGGAATATCGGGTCCGGCTTACGACACAGCAGCCTGAAACATACATAGGAATAGGAATAATTTTATTGTGTGTGTTATAAATTGACTTTTGAGACAAGAATTCTTTGAGGTAAAGCAGAGAGCTTTTTAAAAAAGTGCTGTGGCATCAATATAAACTTAACTGAGCCAGCCTAGTTAGCTTAGTTGGTAGTGCGTCTGCCTTATAAGCGCTAGGCCGCGGGTTCGATTCCCGCTCGGGGCGGATTTCATCCTGATGGGATAATGTTCGTTCTCGGAACGGCTGGCTGTTTCTCCACCGCGGGCGAACTTAATCCTCAACAGATGATGTTCGTTTTACGGCATCATCTCTAACCTGTCCTTCTTAACTTCGATTTCGGGACGGTAAGACCGCTGCCGATACAAGTTTCCTCTATGGAACCTCTTACATTTACTTCAATGAAAAGTCAAAAGTTGGAGTCGGAGAAAGGACACTTACCCTGGATTCAGAGCAGACTCTTCCCGGAAACTTCGTGATCTTCCAATGGCTTTGGATTTAACTCCCACAGCGGGCGAACTTAAACCTTAACAGATGATGTTCGTTTTACGGCATCATCTCTAACCTGTCCTTCTTACCTTCGATTTCGGGACGGTAAGACCGCTGCCGTTACAGTTTCCTCTATGGAACAACCTCTTACATTTACTTCAAGGAAAAGTCAAAAATTGGAGTCGGAGAAAGGACACTTACCCTGGATTCAGAGCAGACTCTTCCCGGAAACTTCGTGATCTTCCAATGGCTTTGGATTTAACTCTCGGCGCAGGACTACCACATCTACCACACAGGAACTTTACCTGCAATCGCATAAAATAGAAGACAACTATTAATAAGGTTAGACTGCGGGGTTAAGGAACTTTTCAATCCTATCCCAGCAGGATGAACAAGGTATATTATATTCTATGGCCAGCCTAGTTAGCTTGGAAGCTCGCGCCCGCCCGGGGCGGGCATGGTTGACTTCATTCTATCTTGTCCTTCTTGTCTCTTCGATTTCGGAACGATAAGACCTTAGCAGTTACATTTCCCTCTATCATAACTTCTTCTTCTTCTTCTTCGCCTCTTCGGTCGGCGTTTTTCGTCAGCCTTTTAATCAGCCCTAACTAGAATGATTGCTTTGGGCCGACTAAATCGTCCAGCTTACACAGAAGGGTTCCGGGGTAATTTTTCGAATGCTTGGAATGCCAACAAATATTGAAAGTTTTTTTTAATGAACTTTGTAGGATTGTATCAATATGTACATACATTTTTTTTCACCATTTATCCTTTAAATCACTACATGAGTTATACAACGAAACCAGACCAAATCTGTTTCCCAATCCAAGGGTCTCGGGTTCAATTCCCAGCTATGTCCAACTGATGAGTCCAAATAAGGACGAAACACGTGTCTTGGGCTGCTTAGTGATTTGGTCTGGTTTCGTTGTATAACTCATGTAGTGATTTAAAGGATAAATGTTAGAATTAGTATTATAGGTACCAATTACCTACCTACCTTCTATTATCTAGGGTTGTATAATGAAAAGACAAAGTGTGAAAACAAGAAAAGGGAGCAGTACAGGTAGATTGAGAGATAAGGTGTTAACTGTGCCTGTTTTTGAGAATATTTTTAATAATTATTTTGTTAATATTACCTAAGAGATATTTTTACCCCATTTCCCTAAGTTCAATATTCTGTTGCAAACAAAATTACTTTTGGTTGTTTATAGATGAACACTGACACTACACCACTCATACAACCTGCTGCTCCAGAACCTAACAGTGATCAACTGAAGGTAAGTCATGTATACCTCTTACCTAATTTTAGGTATAGGTACAATTTATGTGCCTTGATTGTTAAATTTAGTTTTAGACTTAAAAAAGCAACATTTAACAGGCTGCATGACATCTATTTGATTAGAAGCTCCAATTGCAACCATGTTATCCCAACTCAACCTGGCAAAATGGTGGGACCAAAATCAGAATCTGACTTTAAATTAATCAATGGGAGTAATCAAACATAGGTAATAATGAGAAATTAAAAGTAAGATACATAATAATAGAAAATTAAAATTATAATGAAATAAGTTGGTATTTAACCCTAGAATGCACAGTTCCTGTAAGTTCTGTTTTTTGTTTCAGGAAAGACCCGATTTTGAGGTCCTTACCACTGTGTTTTACTACTGTTTCACAATCATAGTGATGCCTGTGGTCACATTCTTTGCCAGCAAGTTGCTTTCTGGTACTCGTGTTCGGCGAGATCATACTCGGATGAGAGAATATCCACCTGTTCCAATGTGGTGGACATACCAGTTCTGTCCTTGGCACTCTTGCAACTGGTGAGCTTCAGACCTGACAAACAAAACGTAAGAGTTATCGGTTATTTAGAGAGAGAAACAATAAAGTTTATTGACAGACTGCCCTAAGTTTGGGATGCCAAAACGACACAGCATACTTCTCAGACAACATTGATATAGTTAAAACAAGGTTGAAATCATAATAGAGGGAACTGTAACTGCTAAGGTCTGATCGTCCCGAGATCGAAGAGAGAAGGAAGACAGGATAGGAGATGTTCCAAGAACGAACATCATCCGTTCAGATTAAAATCCGCCCCGGGCGGGAATCGAACCCCGGGCCTAGCGCTTACAAGGCAGACGCGCTACCAACCAAGCTAACTAGGCTGGCGCGACGGGTTTACATACCTCTCATAAGTCTCGTAATCTTGGCCGCCAGATGCAGGATCTCCACATTCTTGCTCTTATTCGTATGGGTCGCTACTTTCATCTTCTCCATGAGCCTGGGTAGCGACGGCAGCCGATTCGAGAGCGGCACATTGAGTCGCTTAAACCGATGATAGTACTCGTTCAGCCGATCAAAGTTGTCCACGTTAGATTGGATCTGGGGTTTGGTCGTCCCTAGGGTTTCAGCCAGGGTGGCTTTCTCATTAATGCCAATGTTGAAGAAGACAGGGGTCACCCGAAACACATGGGTGAAGGATTGGGACACAGGGAGGAGGGAGAGGATGACATCGGTTGGGCCGACATTTGGTTTTGGCTACAAATTTTACGAGTGGATGCCCTTCGCACTCAACTTTTGTCAATTCCTCCCTCTATTTTTTTTTAAGTTACCTTGCTGACAAGACACATAACGGAGGCTTCAATATTGAGTTGTGTCAGATCCCACGGCTCGGGCTCTTCACTAGGTCGATAATAATTAGCACTCGGCGACGAACACATCTCTTGGGTATCGAGAAACTTGCGCACATCGGCTCCATGATTTTCTCTTCGACTGTTTACGGGTGTATTCGTATTATGGTCGTTAAAACTCGTATTATGATCGGGTAAACTCGTATTATTGGATCGTATGTGTATAGGAGAGGATGAGAGGTTGGAATTTTCGTCGGTTTTCGGATGATTCTCTTCGACTTCGGCCTCGGGGAAAATAATAAACTGAGCCTCGTCTTCCCTTGTTGTACTTGATGAGTCTGTGAAATGAAAACGAGGTTGGTGAAAAGTTTAGTAAAAAAAAGTCTTCCTTTCTTCTTCTTCTTCTTCTTCTTCTTCTTAGCCTTTTCCTACTTTAAAAAGGTCAGCGGATTCCTGTAGTTGGAATATTACAATAGGACTATTGATCAAATAGACGCATTCCATGAAGGTCTTTTTACTGCTTGCATAGTAAAACGTCTTGCTATTTGTCAATTTTTGGGGTGGAAAACGTACTTCTGTACTGAATACAGTATCATTGAAGATGGAATTTTTAACAAATGAAGAAGTGGCCATTGTGGGGCATTCCCTGCTGGATTCGTATAAGTAAGCTCAACCCATTCTTTAGGGCTGTTTGCCCGTACACCTAAGCCTAAAACTGGGCTTTTTGTGTATGAATTCCCTGCTGAAAAAGTGCTGTGGCATCAATATAAACTTAACTGAGGCCGAACAAGCTTCAGTCAACTCTACAAATCAACACCTAGTCCTCCTCCTACTCACCATTAGCTTTGGCCAGGGACAGGAACGAAGCCAGGTACCGCGGACTGTCAGGCGTCTGTAGTTCCATCAGGTCACAGTCCGGTGACTTGAGGTCCAAGTTGAGCTGTTGTGTGATTCGTCTGAACGGGGACATAGTCACCATTGGATCGTCTAGGCCATTGTCACCGCCGGTTAGATGAGATACCTTGTGTTCTTCAATGAACGCTAGGGCTTCCTCTACTAGTTCTGGGTCCCATAGACTCAGTAGGATTCGGGTCTGAAATTGATGAGGGGAATACATGTTAGCTAGATAAAGAAGGGGCATGGTTGGTCCCTGGGAAAATTTGCGTGCAATGCAAGATTCCGGGTTTAAATGTCAACAAAATTTTGATTGTAAATAATTCATTCCGAGAGGAAACGCTGCATGCATCCCAGGGTCTTTACCGGAGGGGAGAAATTTTAGTGAATTTATGTATTTATAATTGAATAAATAAAATATTATTGTGCTTTTCATAATACCAAAAAAAAAAATAATAATAATAAAAAATAATTATCAACTACCTAATAATTTTTGGTAGGTACCAACCTTAGCAGTGTACCTACTGGTTAGGTCGTTGGTCCAAGTCGTCATAAAATTTATCGAGGTTTATTCTCTCATTTAAATTACATTACCTACAGGACATTCGGCCTTAACTTGCGTTCCATTTGGGCTTACCTTGGTCATCATGTCTTCACAGATAGGGAGCATGCCATTGGTCTGTTTCAACTTGGCCAATGACATGAGAGATCGCATGGCATCCACTACTTCACGTCTGAGCTGCTTGATAGCTTGGATAGCATCATGAGCCGTGGCTATCTTGTTGGCACTAGAGGATACAGCGTTGTCATTGGGTGAGTCCTTGAGTTGCTGAAGTAACCTAAACACACGGGAGATGAACACAGAGATTAGTTCAGGATAGATACCCACAAAAGTTGTGAAGAAGCTCTCTGCTTAACCACAAAAACCACAAAGAATCCCCCCTGACCGGAATCGAACCCGCGACACAACACTTACAAGACCTATCAAATATGTAAGAATTGTAAGACCTTATTTGGACTGCGGGGGTAAAGGGACTTTTCAGTCTCATCCTAAGAGTATAAATGAAGTATATTCTAATTCTACAAGCCAGGCCCAATCTTGTGTGACCTAGAACCCGAGGAAACTTACTTGATAAGGCCTCCATTCCTAGACTTGTGAGAATGTGCAGTGAAAGCTCCCACAGTGATGACATCATGGAACTCACACTTCTTGAGTGACTCACTATGTGCCCACATTCGTTGCAGATGAAGATTGATGGGAGCAAACTCCAAGGAGCGGTCCGTTTTCTTGCAGCTTTGTTTGAAATAACTACCTGGGAATTGGACATTTAAATCGAATAGCCAGCTTAGTTACATTGAAAAGTTACACTAGATTCGTACAAGCTTAACCCGACCTATAGGTCTGTTTGGCCCTACACCAAAGGGTAGGTTTCACCAACCTACTTTTTAACCCCTAATAGCCTGTTAACTTTAAGCCCATACAAATCAAATGGAACTTAACAGAGTGTTAGCTAAACAAGCCTTCCAAGAGCTGAAGAAATATTGGTGAAATCCACCCTGAGCCCCAGAGTGGGCTTTTTGAGTACGACAGAAGCACTAGGTCGCGGGTTAGATTCCCGCCCGGGGCAAACTTCATCCTAAAGGATAAGGCTTGCTCTCGGAAAAACGGCTGGATTTCTCCTATCCTGCCCTCCTTTTTTCTTCAATTTCAGGCCGATAAGACCTCCGTTGTTACAGGTCCCTCTATTAAAATGTTACAGTTCCCTCTACCGCTCTATGACCCGAGTACACTACTCTACGAACTTGGTACACTCCGTAGGGAGTGGTCTCGCGAGACCAAGTCCAGCGAAAAAGTCCACAGTGTAGTTGTAGTGTATACGTACTTTTTTTAACTTACCCTTATGTGCGGCTAGATTTTCTTTGGCTTGAGAGTATAGGTGTAAGAGTTGCAGGTGTCTATCTAGAAGCTCCACTTGTTTAGAATGCCAAGGCTCTACTAGTTCCCCCATACCGGCTACTTCCTGTAGAAGTTCCTTCTCCTCCTGGATCCAGATACCTCTGTAGGGAAAACAAGGGTTATTTTATTACAAGTGTGTTTACTTGCTATTACAAACATTATATTATTTCAGAGAAAAAGACGAAATAAAGCCTAATAGGAACTTATCATACGGCTCGCTTTATCCTATTCTGTTTTCTTTCTCTCTTCGGACACCAGCCTCAGTGGTGTAGGGGTTAGGGCGGTGGACTTTGAATCTGAAGGTTGGTGGTTCGAGTTCAAGTCAAGTCATAAAATTTAGCGTAGCGCATTAAACGGGGAACGATATTTGTGACAAGCATTAAATTTATGCTTAACACAATTAAAATTTATTTTATTTTATTTTTTTCTCACTTCGGTTTTAAGACGATAAGACCTTAGCAGTTTCAGTTCCCCCTATCAAACCTCTTAAAAAAAAGCTTGAAACAAAACGAGTGATTGGCAAAAAAAGTTGCAAACTTACAAGAGTTGTTGCGGGAATGTAAAGCAGAGACGACTCTCTGCCATGACCTCGTGCACACTTATATCACCGCCGAGTCCAGAGTGAAACCTGTACGTCGTGACGGTGGCGTTGGCAAACAAATATTTCAGATGGCCTTGATTAGGAAGCCGCAGCCTGGAGCCTAGCCGGGGTGGTAAGGACTGGGTTCTGCGATGACTCAGCTTCACACTCTGCAACAGGATGGATAAGACATGTGTAAAAGAGTCAGTGAGTTGATAAAAAAAGAGTGGGTAAGTTAATAAAAAGAGTGGGTGAGTTAATAGAATAGAATAGAATAGAATATACCTTGTTTATCCTGCCAGAATGAGACTGAAAAGTCCCTTTACTCCCGCAGTCTAAACAACGTTGAAAAAAAAAAAAATAAAAAAATAACATTGGTTAGGGATCCAGCACCGTCAGAGACTTCTTACCTCGTCATCAGCGCTGTCACCAACGAAGTCAGCGCCTGTGAGAAGCACACATGCCGCCTATATCTCACATTACACACCCGCTGAGCCGCCTTCCTGTCTTCCGTCAGTCGGAACACACTGTGCGTTAGTCGGGCCGTCTTTAGTAGGCCGTCCATAGCGAGCCGTAACTTCTTCATGGCGGGCCGTAACTCAGCAGGCCAGTCGGAAATACAGGCGAGATCCAGGCCGTCGGTGAATTTGTTGCCTTTACGAGTACTGCACGAGGTTATGGTAGCGGGTAGGGATTCTGGCTGTTGAGAATCGACTGGGGTGCTGGAATGTGGAATCATAGGGAATTTGGGGATATTAATTTTCTCACAGACAGTACTCATAGTACTATATTATTGCAAAAAACTATGTATTGGGTGAGTACCATTAAAAAAAAAAAAAAAAAAAAAAAAAAAAAAAAATTTTTTAAAACTATACAGTTAATAAGAAAGTGTGAGTGAGTGAGTTATGAGCAAGCACACACACTATTAGGTAGACCTGACAGGTGGACCTGGTCAGATGTACCTGTCAGATCGTCCTGATAGTGATTGGCTTAACACACATTAAATCCATAGGTCGGTTTTTTTGCAAGACCCGACCATACAGAAAAACACAAGGGTTACTTACAAGATTATGCTGAGGTAGAGATCGACATGGCGTAGACTCGCTGCTAGGATTATTGCTAGTCTCCGGCTCGTGCTTGAACACACAGATAGATAGAAAGCCAATGGTGACACCGAACGCCGATAGTAGAGATATACGTAGCCGTGGCTCATTGGATCGCATTATGGTCGAGAGACGAATGGTAACACTGCCTGCAATTAGTTATTTATATTTAATTTATTGAAGTTTTCTGATAAACTGAAAATCATAACTACTGTAGTCTCCAGACCAGATAGATAGAAAGCCAATAGTGACACCGAACGCTGATAGTAGAGATATACGTAGCCGTGGCTCATTGGAACGCATTATGGTCGGGAGACGAATGGTAACACATTAAATTTACAATCTTTAATCTTAACTGTTATACAGGGTGCACCAGAAAAACACTGACAACGGCTCAGGGTAGGTAGATTTCATCATTTCCAACATTATGTCAGTGCGAAGAATTCTTTGGAGGAGGGACAAGAGGTGTTAGAGGCTGGGTTAGGAGTGAACTTACCTATAACAGTACCGGCTTAAGGGATGACTTACCGATAATAGGTACCAGCTTAAGGGATAACTTACCTATAATAGTAGATATCTGTGAGAAAGCTTCCCGTACATCATATGCCGTGATCCTCAGTCTGGTATCTTCATTCAGACCATCACTACTACGCAGACATACTGTTTGTAGGAACGTAGGATTACTACTCCTCTGTAATCAAAACAAATCATACGTACTAATTTTCGTTTAAGCTGAAGTAGAAAAGATATTCAATTGTGTTCTATTAATCTATTTCTATCTAGGTATTCAAAAGTTCTTAGGGCTGGGCTTTTGGGCCATATTGGAAAGCTTCCCCTTTTGAAAATATCACAAGACGCCACTGAATTGAATTATAGTATCAAGCCTCGTAAGTACAAAGCACACAGCAAATTGTAAATAGCGAACAAAGACGTTAATCCCGACAGTATAAAGCAGCGCGCACATATCTATGTTCCGAATACGTTCCGTCTCCGTTTCGACTAGGTTGTTACATGTATGCGAGACGTATAAATGTGCACGCACTGCTTACTAACTACTGAGGTAAGATTTACTTACCTCGATAAGTTCTGTGTTAGCATATTTGAGCCATACACCATCGCCAGGTATAAACACATGTAGTACTAGTAGAGGATTAGGAGGTCTACCGTTTCCATCACAGAGAAGATTATCACAGGACAGTGCTATTTCACACAAGGGTATTTCCGAGGGATCTGTAGAGGAAAGAAAATGTTCCTTTTTGCACAATCATTTTAAATAATTAAATTTGATAATGAAAATATTTTAAGAAGTTCCTGAAAAAATAATAAAAAAAAATGTTCTCCACATTTTGTAAAAACAACAAAAGTCTCTTGTAGAACATGGTAAAAAGTAGCAATAATGCCAAATTTAATGTCCAAAAACGGAAAAGATAGGTAAAAAAAAATTTCCATGCTGACTCACTTACACATCTTCCATGTTGACTCACCTACACATCTTCCATGCTGACTCACCTATACATCTCCCATGCTGACTCACCTACACCTCATCCATGTTGCCTCATCTACACCTCTTCCATGCTGACTCACCTACACATCTTCCATGCTGACTTACCTACACATCTTCCTCGTCTCAGTCGCCACATGTGAACATCGAGCGAGTTCTACGATGACTCAGCTTCACACTCTGCAACAGGATGGATAAGACATGTGTAAAAGAGTGGGTAAGTTAATAAAAAGAGTGGGTGAGTTAATAAAAAGAGTGGGTGAGTTAATAAGAAAGTGTGAGTGAGTGAGTTATGAGCAAGCACACACACTATTAGGTAGACCTGACAGGTGGACCTGGTCAGATGTACCTGTCAAGGTCGTCTTGATAGTGATTGGCTTAACACAAATTAAATCCATAGGTCGGTTTTTTTTGTAAGACCCGACCATACAGAAAAACACAAGGGTTACTTACAAGATTATGCTGAGGTAGAGATCGGCATGGCGTAGACTCACTGCTAGGATTATTGCTAGTCTCCGGCTCGTGCTTGAACACACAGATAGATAGAAAGCCAATGGTGACACCGAACGCTGATAGGAGAGATATACGTAGCCGTGGTTCATTGGAACGCATTATGGTCGAGAGACGAATGGTAACACTGCCTGCAATTAGTTATTTATATTTAATTTATTAAAGTCCTCTGATAAACTGAAACTAATAACTACTGTAGTCCCCAGACCAGATAGATAGAAAGCCAATGGTGACACCAAAAGTAGATAGTAGAGATATACGTAGCCGTGGCTCATTGGAACGCATTATGGTCGGGAGACGAATGGTATGGTCGGGAGACGAATGGTAACACATTAAATTTACAATCTTTAATCTTAACTATTATACAGGGTGCACCAGAAAAACACTGACAACGGCTCAGGGTAGGTAGATTTCATCATTTCCAACATTATGTCAGTGCGAAGAATTCTTAAAAGAAACACGTAGGTATATTTGTTTCATTCATTGGAACGCATTCACACATTACTACCAGGACCTAGTACCTTCATTCAAGAACCACTCGTTGAATCTTGATTCTAGCGGATTTATCATACGCGTACCATAATTCAAACGACAGCCACATATGGTTCACAATAGCTGTTCATTCTACGTAGTTATATAATTTATAATAACTACAATGCTACTGGCTGAGGGACTAGTCTAGCTGAGGGACCAGTCTGGCTGAGGGACCAGTCTGGCTGAGGGACTATTAACAGAGAGTAGATCAGCGTCTAGCTAGGGGACTATAAACAGGGAGAAGACTAGCCCAAATTTCCTCACGCTATATCAATAGCAAAGGACTGGGTTAGGGGTGAACTTACCGGCTCAAGGGATGACTTACCGATAATAGTACCAGCTTAAGGGATAACTTACCTATAATAGTAGATATCTGTGAGAAAGCTTCCCGTACATCATATGCCGTGATCCTCAGTCTGGTATCTTCATTCAGACCATCACTACTACGCAGACATACTGTTTGTAGGAACGTAGGATTACTACTCCTCTGTAATCAAAACAGATCATACGTACTAATTTTGGTTTAACCTGAAGTAGAAAAGATATTCAATTGTGTTCTATTAATCTATTTCTATCTATTCAAAAGTTCTTAGGGCTGGGCTTTTGGGCCATAATTATGGGAAAGCTTCCCCTTTTGAAAATATCACAAGACGCCAATGAATTGAATTATAGTATCAACCCTCGTAAGTACAAAGCACACAGCAAATTGTAAATAGCGAACAAAGACATTAATCCCGACAGTATAAAGCAGCGCGCACATATCTATGTTCCGAATACGTTCCGTCTCCGTTTCGACTAGGTTGTTACATGTATGCGAGACGTATATGTGCACGCACTGCTTACTAACTACTGAGGTAAGATTTACTTACCTCGATAAGTTCTGTGTTAGCATATTTGAGCCAAACGCCATCGCCAGGTATAAACACATGTAGTACTAGTAGAGGATTAGGAGGTCTACCGTTGCCATCACAGAGAAGATTATCACAGGACAGTGCTATTTCACACAAGGGTATTTCCGAGGGATCTGTAGAGGAAAGAAAATGTTCCTTTTTGCACAATCATTTTAAATAATTAAATTTGATAATGGAAATATTTTAAGAAGTTCCTGAAAAATGAAAAAAAAAAAAAAAAAAAAAAAAAAATTTTTCCCCAATTTTTTCTCTCCTGTACTCCCTTCATAGTTACTGGTAGCTATTGTGCTCATAGAGCTACAAGTGAATACACCTGGCTGACTCAGCTCCCTTCTAGCGACATCCCTCTATTACGGGTTGAAGTCCAGACGCGCTCCTCTTACCACTAGGATCGCGCTGAGCAGGTCATACCTCTACTACGCATTGTTGCTTTGTCTGTTTCGGGTGAGGGGCGTGGGTGTTTTACCTGTAGTGGTTTCCTTGCTTTGTATTCTGATAATATTATACTTACACTATCATCAGTCGTCCCGTTCTATTCTACATTCCACTACAGTCAGTACCTTCTACTATAGTCGGTGTCGGGTGAAGACACGGCTCTCAGGTCTCTGATGACTGAGAGTTGTGTCCTCCAGGACCCAAGCTTAGGATCCCAGACGATAGATAGAGTCGGTACGCCTTTAAAAAGACAGCGTAGACTAGCAACAAGCAGAAGAAAGCCTGTAATGTAAACCGTAATAACGTATGAAAAAAGGGTTGCCCACTGTAAAAGATGTTACCTTCTAAACAACAAAAATGATTACATAACGGCT
>NW_007378765.1:23571-81775 GCF_000475195.1 Diaphorina citri
TCTTGCTTTTACTTACAACTTAAAAGGCTGGAAAAATGTCAATAGAAAAAGGCCTCAAAACCTGGAGGTCTAAACTTAAAAAGGGTTGGAAAAGTATACTTACCTTTGAAATGGATGTGTAGACGGATGTAATGACAGAGTCAGCGGGTTAAATATAAGAAAAAAGTTCAAAGATGTGTGGCGTCAGGCTTTACGCATTTTTTTTTTTTTTTTTTTGTTTTTTTTTTTCGTCCGCTAGGTAGCGTTAGTATGCAAGCACGCTTGCGGAGGAGCAGAAACGTATGCGCACAAACACATTAATGTGTTGCCTGCGAGGGAGCTTTGCTCGGGACATTTGATGTGACGTCATCGTGTACGGGAGCGTATGCCGTGACGTCAAAGTTCACGATTTACCGGTATTTTTTTAAATCGATTTATCTCGGGATCTAGAAGTCGTAGAAGAAAAATAAAAATTCCGTTGGTCCTCATTTTTCCTGCTCTACGACTTTGAAACATCACCCAAGTAAGCGCAACTGATCTATTAGAGTTTAACCTCGGTTTTAATGCTTCGATTAAGCAATCTGATTGGGATTGGTTGATTTCAGCACTTGGATTTATAGCACTATAGGTCCACAGTTCCATACATACAATGTACAACTGATCTATTAGAGTTTAACCTCGGTTTTAACGCTTCGATTAAGCAATCTGATTGGGATTGGTTGATTTCAGCACTTGGATTTATAGCACTATAGGTCCACAGTTCCATACATACAATGTATACATGAAGTACATATATCATTTACTGTTCAGTATTCCACAAAAAGAAAAAAAAGTACCTACATATATGGGGGGGAGAAAATTCGAGAGAGGAGGGAAAATTATAAAATCGAAAACAGACGAAACAATCAACAGCTCCACAAAAAAAAAAGTACCTACATATATGGGGGGGAGAAAATTCGAGAGAGGAGGGAAAATTATAAAATCGAAAACAGACGAAACAATCAACAGAAAAGAAAACAGAATGGAGAAGAAATAAAAACCTGGAACCAAAGGTTCACAATGTCATAAAAACGGTGTTGTTCATTTCACCCGAGAGCCACATGTGGCTGATGTAACGTGCAGGTCATATTTCCTCAATCAAAAGCATAGCGCTGTACAACACAAGAAGCATGGATGAAATGGATGCGTTTACAGTGGATAAATTTTAGTGCAAATGCAAACAATATTATGCTTGAACGATCGAACAGTGAACAGTTTGCTAAAGCCAGCCATTACATGGTAGTGTGTGTGCTCATCAGGTATCAGGTAGACCTGACAAAAGGACCTTTTCAGCCGTATCTGCCAGGTCTACCTATTTGTGAGTGGCTCGCCTAAAGGTATAATCAATACTATTTATCCGGTAGTGTTCTCATTACTAGTACTAGTGATCAATAGCAAACTGCGCCCTTAAAACTTTAGGGTACCGACATGTTGGTCATACCAGCCGCTGTAAAGCATGAAAGAGTCTGTTGAAATGTACAAACACTACAAGCTGCTTCCACTTTTCCTGCTTTCCAGGAGCTGATATTATCCACTGTGTGCATACCCTCAAACAAGACATTCTTTTGTATCCAGAGGGCTTGTACTCAAGCACAAACTAGTTTATAACGTTTTTAAATACAATGTACAATATTGCTGATGAAATTTGGTAAATATAAGAGAAAATTCCTACTTTTTGTAAATCTCCAAGAGTTGTACCCTCAAACAAGACATTCTTTTGTATCCAGAGGGCTTGTACTCAAGCACAAACTAGTTTACAACGTTTTTAAATACAATGTACAATATTGCTGATGAAATTTGGTAAATATAAGAGAAAATTCCTACTTTTTGTAAATCTCCAAGAGTTTTTCCAAGACTATGAAACATGGGCTGATGGTGTAAGGTGTAGTGGTCTGCCAGTGCTGAGGTGATAATACACATTCAAATTTACACAATAACCTTATGTAAACCGAAAGTGATGTTAGTACAAAAGCCTAAACTAAACGGTTTGTAAGTGTCCTCCTGCAAGTCTCCAACTAAACCTTGGTTAAAACTACAAATACAGATAGGTCAATGAAAGCCTTAAATTAAGGTTAATAAAACAGTGTTAGTATTCTGCGCTACCAATGTGAAATACAGTTGTTTTTCTTTGAAAAATTGATGATTTTCTTTTTGGTCTTTTCGTCTTTATTATCACACGTTAATGCTTTAAATAGATAGAAATAAGTGTTCCTACATCAAAACAAAGTAAAGTTGATCCATCGGATCAGATAGGTAAAAGAAACACGTAGGTATATGTTTCATTCATTGGAACGCATTCACATATTACTACTAGGGCCTAGTACCTTCATTCAAGAACCACTCGTTGAATCTTGATTCTAGCGGATTTATCATACGCGTACCATAATTCAAACGACAGCCACATATGGTTCACAATAGCTGTTCATTCTACGTAGTTATATAATTTATAATAACTACAATGCTACTGGCTGAGGGACTAGTCTAGCTGAGGGACCAGTCTGGCTGAGGGACCAGTCTGGCTGAGGGACTATTAACAGAGAGTAGATCAGCGTCTAGCTAGGGGACTATAAACAGGGAGAAGACTAGCCCAAATTTCCTCACGCTATATCAATAGCAAAGGTTGAGTGCGAAGGGCATCCCACTCGGAAAAATTTTGTTTAGCCAAAACCAGTTGGCCTCAAAGCGATCACTCTAAAGCGGATTGAGAGGCCGACGACAAACGCCGACCCCATCTGAGCATGGGAAAAGGCGAAGAAGAAGAATAACTACAATGCTACATAGTTGGTTATTAGACGTATTATGGCAAGAACTAACCGCTAACCGGATAGGATATCTAAGAATCCAAAAGAGGAAATGCCTCCGGCACCACTTAAGATCATATCGTTAGAGAGGTTGATGAATGACACTAGACATAAACTAGTAGAGTTCACTTTACTGTTACGTATAGTCCGTAAAGTATTAAAATTCGAAATCAATACTTTCCATGCCAGTGACCTCATATAGGATATGCATAAAGCAGCATTCACACTCTACCTATGGCCAGACGATGTTGAGGGATATGGTTTGACACCACCCGAAACACATCCAAAATCCTTTCATCTCTAAAGGTGTGGCCACACTTAGTCGACCGGCCGTCGATCGATGACGACTGAACCGTCCACACTGCCTCGACAAGTATCAAAATTCGAAATCAATACTTTCCATGCCAGTGACCTCATATAGAATATGCATAAAGCAGCATTCACACTCTACCTATGGCCAGACGATGTTGAGGGATATGGTTTGACACCACCCGAAACACGTCCACACCATGAACTTTTTTTTTCCACCAAAATCCTTTCATCTCTAAAGGTGTGGCCACACTTAGTCGACCGGCCGTCGATCGATGACGACTGAACCGTCCACACTGCCACTGCCTCACATAGATTCACCTCGTTGATCCACTATGTGTGGACACACCTTTACCTACTTTACATGGACTACAGTCGATGTCAATTGCCTTGCTAGTTAGAGGCTATTTTCTTTGTAATTTTGTAGTTGGTAGTTGTAGAGTGAGAGGTCCTACAGTAGAAGGTACGAACATGGTTCAGTAGAGATGAAGTGTGGTTTTATGGTGATCTAAGTAAGTAGCTAATGTGGGTTGTGGCTAACCGCGTGCTATAGCGAATTCAAAGAAGTGAAAAGACCAAAATGAAAACCTTAGAACAAGACCACGGTAACTGTCGGAAGAGATTGATTCTGATCTCTGTTTTCACGTTTCTCTCATTGTCACCAACTTTATTTTAGGTACTTTCTATTTTTCATTTACTTTATTCAGAGATATCACTGTGTTTGGTTAAGAATATTCTTTTCCGACAGTTACCTACCATGGTTAAAAAAAAAAGATCCCAAAGGAAGTTAAAATCACCAGCAAGATAAATGTACAGTTCATAGCCGGGGCCACAATGTGGGTTAAACTCGGTTTAAGTTAAACTCTTGGATGACGCAATCTGATTGGCTGAAAATTTTGAAATCACCCAACCTGATTTTTTAATCCACGGGTGTAAGTAAACCGAGTTCAAATTCTGATGGTAAATTTCAGCAATGGCTTAATTAACGGGAGAATTTTTAATCGTCCAAAAAGGAGTTTTTAGTGATGGTAAAAAGTTGCAATAATGCCAAATTTAATGTCCAAGAACGGAAAAGATCGGTCGAAAAATTTCCGCCATGGCCAGGATTCGAACCCAGGACCTCCAGGTTGAGAGTCAGTGTTCTTGACCACTCGGCCACAGAAGTGGGCTGTGCTGACTCATCTTCCATGCTGACTCACCTACACATCTTCCATGCTGACTTACCTACACATCTTCCTCGTCTCAGTCGCCACATGTGAACATCGAGCGTCGGATCATGGCCACGCCTCAGCTCCATCTGCTGCTGAAGTGCCAGGAACTGACTCCTGACTGAAGAGTAACTAGAGCGCTGAATTAACTCTAGCCACGCATCCCGCTCCGGCTCACTGTGTGCAGCCAGATGCTGACTTAATCCTCCTTCGAATACTGCAAAAGGGAAAGGTGAGAAGTTAAATAGGGTAAGAGTGAAATGCTGAATCAACTTTAGTCGAGCTCGGATTCCCTGTGTAGAAAGATGCTGACTTAGTCCTCCTTCAAAAACTGGAAATGGGAAAGATAGTATTATTGGAAAGGTCCTAATAACTTGTTGTAAACTCGCCCTTCCACGCATGCGCAATGTTCTTCTAACCTCCTTTTTTCAAAATTTGTTTTTCTTTTCTTCAGTCGCCTTGAAAATGTCATCAGGAGATGACGAAACATGTCGGCTCCTGTAGGTTTTTTAATTTTATGATTGTTTATCTCTTGTAAAATAAAATTACTTACAGTTTCCAAAGTTACTAGTCAAGTGAAGACGTTGTTCTTTTACCTATACCAACTACCTAATAATTTTTTGTACCAGCCTTAGCAGTGTACCTACTGGTTACCTTGGTCCAAGTCGTCATAAAATTTATCGAGGTTTATTCTCTCATTTAAATTACATTACCTACAGGACATTTGGGCTTACCTTGGTCATCATATCTTCACAGATAGGGAGCATGCCATTAGTCTGTTTCAACTTGGCCAATGACATGAGAGATCGCATGGCATCCACTACTTCACGTCTGAGTTGCTTGATAGCTTGGATAGCATCATGAGCAGTGGCTATCTTGTTGGCACTAGAGGATACTGCGTTGTCATTGGGTGACTCCTTGAGTTGCTGAAGTAACCTAAACACACGGGAGATGAACACAGAGATTAGTTCAGGATAGATACCCACAAAAGTTGTGAAGAAGCTCTCTGCTTAACCACAAAAACCACAAAGAATCCCCCCTGACCGGAATCGAACCCGCGACACAACACTTACAAGACTTATCAAATATATTATAAGACCTTATTTAGACTGCGGGGGTAAAGGGACTTTTCAGTCTCATCCTAGCAGTATAAATGAAGTATATTCTAACTCTACAAGCCAGGCCCAATCTTGTGTGACCTAGAACCCGAGGAAACTTACTTGATAAGGCCTCCATTCCTAGACTTGTGAGAATGTGCTAATTGAATACAGGGTGTCCCAAAATAAACGATACATTCAAAAATCTTGAAAACTAATGAAGGTAGAAAATTCGTGTGTTTCGCTGATTGTGTTAACTTTTTGGGGGATATTTAGGACGAAAACACGAATTTTTTTATCTTTATTACTTTTCAAGACATTTGAATGTATCGTTTATTTTTGGACACTCTGTATACTTTCTATGGGATTTAGGTATGACTTTGGGGGAGAGGGGTCAAAGTTCTCTTATATCTCTTACCTAGAAAGAAGCCATAGGGTCCGTCTACAGGAGGTTGGTCCATCTTGATTGAGCAATGTGTGAGTACTATAACGCCGACCGGTTCCGACCATTGGTCTTTCGACTTGAAATAGAACAGTAGATTTCCTCGGAGACGGCACCAGCGCTCCAGACACACTGCGGGAAATCGAGGAACCACGAAAAGGTTTAACTAATTTTAGTTCAGGTTGATTTTTCACTGCCTTAAGGCCGAGGGCCACAAAGAGATTTTAAACTCGGATTAAGTTTAACTCTCGGATTAAGCAATCTCATTGCTCCGATGGTAAATCTTAAACGGAGTTTAAACTCAATTTGTGATCCAGGCCTAAGAGGTTAATGGCCGAGGTCACAATGGAGCAGTTGCAAATGGGTAAAAATTATAAATAAATAGTCGATTTCTATGTAAAGAGTTGGGAAAAATTCAAATCTGAGGTCAAAACTCCGAAAAAATAACTGTAAAAGGTCGAAAATTCAAATTTCATTTTCCGTTCTAATGAAGTTGTGTGTGACATCAGACTTTACGCAGTTTTTTTTTTTTTTTTTCGTCCGCTAGGTAGCGTTAGTATGCAAGCACGCTTGCGGAGGAGCAGAAACGTATGCGCACAAACACATTAATGTGTTGCCTCAACTATAGCAGCATTCTTCCAGAAATAGGGCTCAGGTCAATTTTTTGGAAATATACTCTCACATTTGATGAAATGGGTAGGTAGCTTGAAATACTTTCAGGCCAGATGTTTACATGGGCATTCTCAGAACATTTAAGATTAAAACATTGAATTAGCAGAGTTACATTACACATACTTGAGGGGGGTATTTTTTTAAAGTAGGAAAAGACAGCTTGATCTCAATTTCAAAGGAAATTTTCATCTTGTATTGAAATGAGTCCTCGAAATAAGCACATACCTCGGTAGTGTACGTAGGAAACACTTAAGTCAGACACAATGGTTACTACTATTCGGTCCAAATCGCTTTGATTTTAATGAGATCAGACTAGTTTTCCTATGACAACATTCAAGATATTTATGTACCTAGACCTAGAAGTGATACCCACTCTGCAGAAAATGAGAGGGAACGGGAAGGGAAAGAAACCAACTTTAAGTAGTGTTTGCAATAGATCCTCCAAAAATTTGATGTTCCTCCAAAGGACAGATTAGAATTATACAATGCTCTCTGAAAGTCTGGATTATGTTAACTAGAATCAGGAGTTAGGATGAAACTGAAATGACAATTCATCCCCACAATATAGGTACTAGGTAATCTAGGCATTTTATGAAACGAGCTAGGTAAGGTATCACTTCTGAAATTCATAAAATCTCAGCATTTTAGATACGTTAACTTGTTATTCCTTTTGTATAAACATATTAATAGTGACAAAGTGCTGCATACTCCATTACGTGTGAGAATGTTTAATTCTAATCAATGAGGAAATTTTGTAGTATTTTTAGATTTTTTCTCCTTAATTCAATACCTACGTATTTTAAGTAGGTAAATAAGTACAATAAGTACATATATGTATATGTCCTATACCAAGAGATACGAAATCGTTTTTATCTAAAGTAAGAAGTAAATTAAAATATTAGTGTTCTAACCCTTAGGTCAGGCTCACAGCCTGAGAATATTTTCATTCAAAGAGAGACTCTGTCTGAATACAAATTCAGCCAAAACCTCCAAGACACCCACAACCATTTGTCTGAACACGGAATTGTCTAACAGCTGAGCTAATAACACCATGAATAATATTAGAAACAATCAACCTTAATTAGGAAAGGAAAAAATAATACTATACTCCATTCCTACTTGTGGTGAACAAAATAATAGCACACTGCTTCTACTCCACTTCCAGTTGCTTTCTCTCTGAATTAATATGCCAAAGTGAGTATAAGTACATTATTTCTATCTATCTGTTTATTTAATATAAGCACCTTATTTATACTGTCAGCTAGAACTTAAATAGTCCCATTATGCCAACAGTTTAAAAGGCCTCATTTATTTACATCAGATATAGATACAAACAAAAGTTAAACAATGAACAGGATAGAAAATATTGGACCTTTGGTCCTTTCCTAAATAAGAATGATTCCACTGCTAAGTAAGCTAATCAAAAACATATATGTAGTACCAAGGTACATATTTTAAATGTTGAGGAAACAACAAACAATAGCACTTCACTATACAGATTGCTATGTTGACACAAATAACAATTCAATATTATGCTTGAACGATCGAACAGTTTGCTAAGGCCAGCCATTACATGGTAGTGTGTGTGCTCATCAGGTATCAGGTAGACCTGACAAATGGACCTTTTCAGCCGTATCTGCCAGGTCTACCTGATAGTGAGTGGCTCGCCTAAAGCTATTTATCCGGTAGTGTTCTCATTACTAGTACTAGTGATCACTAGCAAAATGCGCCCTTGAAACTTTAGGGTACGGACATGTTGGTCATACCAGCCGCTGTAAAGCATGAAAGAGTCTGTTGAAATGTACAAACACTACAAGCTGCTTCCACTTTTCCTGCTTTCCACTCCACTTCCAGTTGCTTTCTCTCTGAATTAATATGCCAAAGTGAGTATAAGTACTTTATTTCTATCTATCTGTTTATTTAATATAAGCACCTTATTTATACTGTCAGCTAGAACTTAAATAGTCCCATTATGCCAACAGTTTAAAAGGCCTCATTTATTTACATCAGATATAGATACAAACAAAAGTTAAACAATGAACAGGATAGAAAATATTGGACCTTTGGTCCTTTCCTAAATAAGAATGATTCCACTGCTAAGTAAGCTAATCAAAAACATATATGTTGTACCAAGGTACATATTTTAAATGTTGAGGAAACAACAAACAATAGCACTTCACTATACAGATTGCTATGTTGACACAAATAACAATTCACACAATAACCTTATGTAAACCGAAAGTGATGTTAGTACAAAAGCCTAAACTAAACGGTTAGTAAGTGTCCTCCTGCAAGTCTCCAACTAAACCTTGGTTAAAACTACAAATACAGATAGGTCCATGAAAGCCCTAAATTAAGGTTAGTAAAACAGTGTTAGTATTCTGCGCTACCAATGTGAAATAACTAAGTTGTTTTCTTTGAAAAATTGATGATTTTCTTTTTGGTCTTTTCGTCTTTATTATCACACGTTAATGCTTTAAATAGATAGAAATAAGTGTTATGCTAGATGAGAGGGAAAATGGGTGCTTCTTGAAACACTTGACTTGGAACCCCACCCTTTTCATTCCAAATTATTTTGCTTATTTTTATGCTACCATGACTGAAAAAAATAAATAGTTTAAATTTTAATAGATTTGCTATAAAGAGAAAATGAACATTTTATTTGACACTATTGACCAAAGGTAATACCTATGTTAGTAATGATAATGAAATAGAATGAAACTTACGTTCTGACCTCCGGAACAAGCCATCTTGCCTCTCTCTCAGGAAAAGAATCCCTTCCTTGTCAAACGTAAAAGAAACACGTAGGTATATGTTTCATTCATTGGAACGCATTCACATATTACTACTAGGGCCTAGTACCTTCATTCAAGAACCACTCGTTGAATCTTGATTCTAGCGGATTTATCATACGCGTACCATAATTCAAACGACAGCCACTTATGGTTCACAATAGCTGTTCATTCTACATAGTTAAGTAATTATAATTTATTCTTATAATATTATAACTACAATGCTACATAGTTGGTTATTAGACGTATTATGGCAAGAACTAACCGCTAACCGGATAGGATATCTAAGAATCCAAAAGATATATCTATCTACTCCAAGACATGTAATTATGGTGATTACAATAATGTACTTTCTTCCTCCAGGAATGACACGGATAACGGCAAACTAGAGTTACCAATCATGATTATAAAATTGAATACTTTGACAGAACATACTGTGGAAGATCTGAAAATAAATAAACACAGAAACTAGATATAATACATAATATTAAGTAAATTCATTTTATTTGGTACTTCTTTACAGAGATCAATGAACCAGTCCTAGTAGGTCAGAGGTAGAGTGTAGGACTTGAAACCCAAAGAGCTGTGATAGACCCAGAAAGCACAGGAGCTTTTTATTACAGATAATATAGATCCATTATATATGTAGCAAGAACCTATCTAGATATTATCTATCCCTTATAACAACTCCCTTTCCATTAAGTGAACTGTACTTCGTTTTATAGCTCTAAGAATGTACCTAATGAGTAATTACTTACAAAGCTTTTAAGAGAAAAAGATAAAGAAAACTTACCTATTCCTAGAAATGGTTTTAAGGGTAACCCACTTATCTACCTCTGGTTGTTACCAAAAAGTTCGATAGGTACCTAACAAATATTTTTGAATATTATTATCAACCAAATCCGAAGGCAACTTATAAAAGGGAGGTATTTCAAAGTTACACAGGAAGAACTTACTTTAAGTGGAACTAGAACTAAAATTAACAAAATACGAAATTAAGATGATTAAAAAGACAAAAAAAATTACAGCCTTCGGACTCTCGACAGTCTCGACTCAGTGACTCAGGACTCAGTCGACTGTCGACTCTCCGCAGTCTCCGCTCTCCGGACTCTCGCTCTCGGAGGCGAGATTTCAAAACCCAACTCACTTGTGAATGGGGAGCTCATTTGTCAGGGAATTTTCGTCTCGCGTGGGATTTTCATTTGACTTTGGGGGGAAATTTTCTATCATTTAGTTTCCGATCCAAATGTTGAAGTTACAAAAGATTTTCCAAGTTGAGATTTTCCAACATCTCATTTCTCATTTTAACTGTTTTACTTTCTAGGAAGAAACTATTTCGACAACATATATTCATCTCGTTGATCCACTATGTGTGGACACACCTTTACCTACTTTACATGGACTACAGTCTATGTCAATTGCCTTGCTAAGTAGATAGAGGCTTTTTTTTTTTTTTTTGTAATTTTGTAGTTGTAGAGTGAGAGGTCCTACAGTAGAAGGTACGAACATGGTTCAGTAGAGATGAAGTGTGGTTTTATGGTGATCTAAGTAGCTAATGTGGGTTGTGGCTAACCGCGTGCTATAGCGAATTCAAAGAAGTGAAAAGACCAAAACGAAAACCTAACAAGACCACGGTAACTGTCGGAAGAGATTGATTCTGATCTCTGTTTTCACGTTTCTCTCATTGTCACCAACTTTATTAGGTACTTTCTATTTTTCATTTGCTTTATTCAGAGACAGCACTGCTTTTGTTTAGGAGCATTCTTTTCAGACAGTTAGCTACCATGGTTAAAAAAAAAGCCCAAAGGAAGTTAAAATCACCAGCAAGATAAATATACAGTTTATGGCCGGGGCCACAATGTGGGTTTAAATAAACTCGGTTTAAATAACTCTTGGATGACGCAATCTGATTGGCTGAAAATTTTGAAATCACCCAACCTGATTTTTTAATCCACGAGTGTAACTTAAACCGAGTTTAAATTCTGATGGTGGATTTCAGCAATGGCTTAATAGGAGAATTTTTAATCGTTAAAAAAAGGATTTTTTTAATACGGAGTTTTTAGTGATCCAAAAAGGAGGATTTTTTAAAAACTCCTGTTTTTATCATTAATAACTCTTTTGGATTATTAAAAATTCTCCCATTAGTGAAATCTCTGATTAAGTCATTGGTGAAATCGACCATGACTGTGGTCCCTGCCATTAAGAAAAGAAAAACATTCGCCTGTCACCTGTTAGAACATAAACCTTGTTAGTTCTACATTCAACTCAACAAAGTCCATTTTTAGTGATCCAAAACGGAGGATTTTTTAAAACCTCCTGTTTGTATCATTAATAACTCTTTTGGATTATTAAAAATTCTCCCATTAGTGAAATATCTGATTAAGTCATTGGTGAAATCGACCATGACTGTGGTTCCTGCCATTAAGAAAAGAAAAACATTCGCCTGTCACCTGTTAGAACATAAACCTTGTTAGTTCTACATTCAACTCAACAAAGTCCATTGTACATTATAAGTATACCTTTGCCGGCTACGCCATAACAGCTCAGGTCACGCAAACTCTTGGACCGTTTGGCCTGACTGTTCGGAGGTACCACGGGGAAACATTTCAAATGCATCAAGCTCGAGGGCTCCCCTGGTTATAAGTGACCAATTCACCAAACATATAGATTACAATGAAAGAAACATTCAGGATTATAAATTTACAACAGGCAAGAGAGTGAGAGGTGAGGCGAGACCATGGGGCAAGCAAACATCTGACCTGAACACTCAAGTTTACTGTTTTGAATATCAGAACAAGTTCACTGTTCCAATAGGTATTGACTAATGGATAGCTCGGAATTTGAAATCCTTTAACCACGAAGGATTAATCATTCCTTGCAGACAAAAAGGGGTCCTAGATAATTTTTATTGCGCGAACTATAGCAGCATTCTTCCACAAATAGGGCTCAGGTCAATTTTTGGAAATATACTCTCACATTTGATGAGATGGGTAGGTAGCTTGAAATACTTTCAGGTCAGATGTTTACATGGGCATTCTCAGAACATTTAAGATTAAAACATTGAATTAGCAGAGTTACATTACACATACTTGAGGGGGGTATTTTTTTAAAGTAGGAAAAGACAGCTTGATCTCAATTTCAAAGGAAATTTTCATCTTGTATTGAAATGAGTCCTCGAAATAAGCACATACCTCGGTAGTGTACGTAGGAAACACTTAAGTCAGACACAATGGTTACTACTATTCGGTCCAAATCGCTTTGATTTTAATGAGATCAGACTAGTTTTCCTATGACAACATTCAAGATATTTATGTACCTAGACCTAGAAGTGATACCCACTCTGCAGAAAATGAGAGGTAAGGGGTAGGTAATGAAACCAACTTTAAAATAAATAGTGTTTGCAATAGATCCTCCAAAAATTTGATGTTCCTCCAAAGGACAGATTAGAATTATACAATGCTCTCTGAAAGTCTGGATTATGTTAACTAGAATCAGGAGTTAGGATGAAACTGAAATGACAATTCATCCCCACAATATAGGTACTAGGTAATCTAGGCATTTTATGAAACGAGCTAGGTAAGGTATCACTTCTGAAATTCATAAAATCTCAGCATTTTAGATACGTTAACTTGTTATTCCTTTTGTATAAACATATTAATAGTGACAAAGTGCTGCATACTCCATTACGTGTGAGAATGTTTAATTCTAATCAATGAGGAAATTTTGTAGTATTTTTAGATTTTTTCTCCTTAATTCAATACGTATTTTAAGTAGGTAAATAAGTACATATATGTCCTATACCAAGAGATACGAAATCGTTTTTATCTAAAGTAAGAAGTAAATTAAAATATTAGTGTTCTAACCCTTAGGTCAGGCTCACAGCCTGAGAATATTTTCATTCAAAGAGAGACTCTGTCTGAATACAAATTCAGCCAAAACCTCCAAGACACCCACAACCATTTGTCTGAACACGGAATTGTCTAACAGCTGAGCTAATAACACCATGAATAATATTAGAAACAATCAACCTTAATTAGGAAAGGAAAAAATAATACTATACTCCATTCCTACTTGTGGTGAACAAAATAATAGCACACTGCTTCTTCCACTCCACTTCCAGTTGCTTTCTCTCTGAATTAATATGCCAAAGTGAGTATAAGTACTTTATTTCTATCTATCTGTTTATTTAATATAAGCACCTTATTTATACTGTCAGCTAGAACTTAAATAGTCCCATTATGCCAACAGTTTAAAAGGCCTCATTTATTTACATCAGATATAGATACAAACAAAAGTTAAACAATGAACAGGATAGAAAATATTGGACCTTTGGTCCTTTCCTAAATAAGAATGATTCCACTGCTAAGTAAGCTAATCAAAAACATATATGTTGTACCAAGGTACATATTTTAAATGTTGAGGAAACAACAAACAATAGCACTTCACTATACAGATTGCTATGTTGACACAAATAACAATTACCTCACCCTGAGCCTGAGTTCATAACATACTGGAAGTATTCTAAACAAAATTCTGTGTTTACATCTGTCACAACAAGACATATTACAGTATTACACACATAATATGACACCCTTTTGGTCCAGAAAAAAAACACATGTGTAGAGAACATGAGAAGCTTGGGGGACATTAATTCAAATGAGATTTTTTTCTAACATGTGTTTTTCTCTTCTTCTTACTAGGTATAACTAACTGTTGAACATTAAATTTTATCAATCTCAGTCACCAACAGAAATTTGCTCCAATTTGTGCTGGTGAGCAGATACATTTATTTTTACCATATCCTCAATTACTACATTATGTTGGTTAAAAAGTCCTACCTAACATAAATAGGTACTGTGTTGATTTAGGTACCTATAAGCTAGGTAGTATTGTATAAGAAAAAGTAATATTTCCAAAGCATGAACACTTTTTGTACTACGAGAATTTAGAGGCTTCTGATGGAAATTAGTATTCAAGGCAAACTGCCAAGCTGTTCTGGGCATCAGCAATTTTCTTCAATTTGGTGCAGATGATAAAATGAGTAATACAAGACAACAGATATAGTTAATGCTAGATGAGAGGGAAAATGGGTGCTTCTTGAAACACTTGACTTGGAACCCCACCCTTTTCATTCCAAATTATTTTGCTTATTTTTTTTTATTTTATGATTTTTATGCTATCATGACTGAAAAAATAAATAATTTAAATTTTAATAGATTTGCTATAAAGAGAAAATGAACATTTTATTTGACAGTATTGACCAAAGGTAATACCTATGTTAGTAATGAAATAGAATGAAACTTACGTTCTGACCTCCGGAACAAGCCATCTTGCCTCTCTCTCAGGAAAAGAATCCCTTCCTTGTCAAACTTTTGAGACGGCTGGGTAGCCAGGGTTAGCATCTCTTGCTTGTTAAATCTCATGATATCTATCTACTCCAAGACATGTAATTATGGTGATTACAATAATGTACTTTCTTCCTCCAGGAATGACACAGATAACGGCAAACTTGAGCTACCAATCATGATTATAAAATTGAATACTTTGACAGAACATACTGTGTAAGATCTGAAAATAAATAAACACAGAAACTAGATATGATCATATGATACATATTATTAAGTAAATTCATTTTAGTTCGTACTTCCTTACAGAGATCAATAAACCAGTCCTGGTAGGTCAGAGGTAGAATGTAGGACTTGGAACCCAAAGAGCTGTGATAGATTCAGAAAGCACAGGAGCTTTTTACAGATAATATAGATCCATTATCTATGTAGCAAGAACCTATCTAGATATTATCTGTCCCTTAAAACAACTCCCTTTCCATTAAGTGAACTGTTCTTCGTTTTATAGCTCTAAGAATGTAATGAGTAATTACAAAGCTTTTAAGAGAAAAAGATAAAGAAAACTTACCTATTCCTAGAAATGGTTGTAAGGGTAACCCACTTATCTACCTCTGGTTGTTACCAAAAAGTTCGATAGGTACCTAACAAATATTTTTGACTACTATTATCAACCAAATCCGAAGGCAACTTATAAAAGGGGGGTATTTCAAAGTTACACAGGAAGAACTTACTTTAAGTGGAACTAGAACTAAAATTAACAAAATACGAAATTAAGATGATTAAAAAGACAAAAAAAATTACAGCCTTCGGACTCTCGACAGTCTCGACTCAGTGACTCAGGACTCAGTCGACTGTCGACTCTCCGCAGTCTCCGCTCTCCGGACTCTCGCTCTCGGAGGCGAGATTTCAAAACCCAACTCACTTGTGAATGGGGAGCTCATTTGTCAGGGAATTTTCGTCTCGCGTGGGATTTTCATTTGACTTTGGGGGGAAATTTTCTATCATTTAGTTTCCGATCCAAATGTTGAAGTTACAAAAGATTTTCCAAGTTGAGATTTTCCAACATCTCATTATCATTTCAATCATTTGTGAGGTTATGAAAAGTTAAATAAGTTTCCGATCCAAAGTTGAAGTTACAAAAGATTTTCCAAGTTGACATCTCATTTCTCATTTTAACTGTTTTACTTTCTACTTTCTAGGAAGAAACTATTTGTGTTTGTGTAGCCTTTATGAGAAACGTTTTTTCTATTTTCTAGTAGTCACTAGTGAAGTCTTGTGTTTTTTTCTCTTTAAGTGTGAACCAGTAAACATTGGAACATTGTTGTGTAGCTTGAGAGACGTTTTTCTATTTCGTCAATTCTGAGGTTGGTCACTGCTCCTGTCAAGTTGGATAATATGATGGTATCCTTGCAAATATCAGTTTTCTGTAGTGACAAAGTTTAATTTGTCATCAAAGCAATTCCTGCCATTCAAGGATGAAGAAACTAAAAGGAAATTGTACTTCATTGCCACTGGCCTCATTAGAATGAATACAGCAACTGGTGTAAAAATTACAAGTTCACTCTAGTGTTACCCCCTTGACTGACTCTAGCATAATCCATGGTGAAATTTGTGTACCAGAAGTTCCTGAGAATATTGAAAAAGAAAACGGTGAAGTATGCACAGATGAACTTGAAGAGGATGAAGATGAAAAGAAAAAATGTCTAGAACTTTTGAAAGAACAATTTCAAATTATAACAAAAAGGGTCACTGAAAATTTCCCTGCATGTAAAGATTCAGTAAAATCTTTTGTCAAGTCTTGCCAAACTAACATCAAGTCGGAATCAAGTTTGGTTCCTGCCCTTGCTTCTTTTGGAAAATACAATGGGGCTGGTAGACCCTTAATAAAAAGAAATTTACAGGGTGGCAGAACCATAGAGGTGTCCAACCCACAGCTATAGCAAGAAGAAAGTGCCCACTATCTACTTGCCATGTTTGCAATTCTGGTAGACCACCAGAAGGAGGATCGATTGCTATCTTCACAGTAAACATCAGCCGGCTTTCGCAGTGCTGCCTCCAAACTCCATAGTGGTGAAATTTTGAACTATGCTATCCGGACTTTTCCGGGAAAAAAGGAAGATAGAAGATTTAGATTTTCATTTTCAAAAAAATTCTTGTTTTTTTCATTTTTTGTCTGTCTTTAATTTAAGTGATTTTGTGTTTCAAGTGTTTCAACATTTGTAATAAACGAGAGAAGTGTTACTCATATTATTCGTGTTTATAATCTCAAACTATCCCTACCTTCATTGACATTACTCCATCTAGGTTATCAAAGTACACAATGGCAGAACACTTTCCCTGAAAAGATAAGAGAGGTGGTATATTTACCTTTGCAAAGACTGTTTTATTTTGCAGGAGACTGAGATGGAGATTGAAGATGAAGTTGATATCCTCATGAGTAGTGATATCATGGCAGCCCAGATGTCAACCAAATCCATCAACTTTATCCGTGCTCAGTCAGGCTGGATATTTCGGGAAGATAGGAAGGTAACAGATTTTGTTCTTAAACAAAAAACCTATTGTATAGGCATGACAATTTTTGGACCTCTGAAAGTCAGTTAAGACAGGTCCCCTAAACCTAAAGACTTCCAAATATATGTGGTAAAGGGACCTTATCCCTTTACCACATTTATTCAATTTCTTTATCTTCCACCACAATATTATATTTTATAGGATAACATTAAATTAGTATCAACATCTCACTTTTTAACGAGAGGTAATGACCATGTTTTCTATAGCCAGGATTTTTTCTTCTTTAGGAAATGGTTGGTTCGTTTCAAGCTGAGTTTTACTCTATCAATGGACTGGTCCTTGAGTCTCGGAAAAGAAGAGAACATTTGTCTGAAAAAGACCTGCAGAAGAATAAAGCCATAATTGAGAGTTTCACTAAGGGCAATACTCAAGATCTTGATCCAAATGGAGAGGTAAGTGGAGAGCGATATCAGTAATATGATTTAAAAATGGTTTTTGTGTGTTGAATATTTATACCCAATTTCATCTACATGCTCAAGAGTTACTGCTTCAAGGGCAATACTCAAGATCTTGATCCAAATGGAGAGGTAAGTGGAGATAGCGATATCAGTAATATGATTTAAAAATGGTTTTTGTGTGTTGAATATTTATACCCAATTTCATCTACATGCTCAAGAGTTACTGCTTAAAAAAAAAAAAAAAAAAAACTCATTTATTATTAACTAAGTACCTCATTTATTGTTAACTTACCCATAGGTAGATCTTGCATATTTTCATAGTACCTACACCTTGTATTCCAATATTTCTCCATTCTGTAGAAAGTTTTTTTCTTCTACTAATGCATTTCAACTCTGGAATACCAGGCCTTTTTTTGTTGGTTGATCAGAAATATTTTGTTCAGTCAAAAAGCATATTTTTTTTTGTACACGTTGATCAGAAATATTTTGTTCAGTCAAAAAGCATATTTATTTTTTATTTATTTATTTTTTTTTTTTTTTTTGTACACTTGTTTTTTACTATACCTACTCGCCAACGTATTTTATTTTAGATTGATTTTGTTGTTGTGATTCGTAGATTCTTTATAACATAAGTACCTTGATTTATATAAGCAAGAACTATGTCACCGGGCATTACGTTTAGTGAACACAATACCTGACTAAGTCTCAATTTTTCTCTTGGGTTTAATTTACTTTTTTAGAATACCTATGGATAGAACCTTTTTTTTACTTTCTTGGAATACCTATGGATTCTCGCCCTTTTCTATGGATTGAAAAGGTTCAGAATATAATGATTAAAATTAAAAAAAGTCAGAGCATACCTACATACATAATATATAGTATACCTAACTACAAAAAATGTAGCTGCATTTTATTTTAACTATTTTTATTTTATTTATTTATTTAATATACCTTATTTATACTGTCGGCTAAGACTAAAAAGTCCCATTATGCCAACAGTTTAAAAAGGCCTCATTTATTAACATCAATAATAATACAACAAAGGTTTTGACATTACAAAATAATAATAATAATAATAATAATAATAATAATAATAATAATAATAATAATAATAATAATAATAATAATAATAATAATAATAATAATAATAATAATAATAATAATAATAATAATAATAATAATAATAATAATAATAATAATAATAATAATAATAATAATAATAATAATAATAATAATAATAATAATAATAATAATAATAATAATAATAATAATAATAATAATAATAATAATAATAATAATAATAATAATAATAATAATAATAATAATAATAATAATAATAATAATAATAATAATAATAATAATAATAATAATAATAATAATAATAATAATAATAATAATAATAATAATAATAATAATAATAATAATAATAATAATAATAATAATAATAATAATAATAATAATAATAATAATAATAATAATAATAATAATAATAATAATAATAATAATAATAATAATAATAATAATAATAATAATAATAATAATAATAATAATAATAATAATAATAATAATAATAATAATAATAATAATAATAATAATAATAATAATAATAATAATAATAATAATAATAATAATAATAATAATAATAATAATAATAATGATAATAATAATAATAATAATAATAATGGGATGAATGAATCATCCCTATTGCGAATTTAGCTAAAAAATGAAAACATTTATTAATTTTGCTAAAAATCCTAACAAAGACTGTTTTATTTTGCAGGAGACTGAGATGGAGATCGAAGATGAAGTTGATATCCTCATGAGTAGTGATATCATGGCAGCCCAGATGTCAACCAAATCCATCAACTTTATCCGCACTCAGTCAGGCTGGATATTTCGGGAAGATAGAAAGGTAACAGATTTTGTTCTTAAACAAAAAACCTACTGTATAGGCATGACAATTTTTGGACCTCTGAAAGTCAGTTAAGACAGGTCCCCTAAAGACTTCAAAATATATTTGAACTTGCATTGGATGTTATGTTATTCAATTTCTTTATCTTCCACCACAATATTATATTTTATAGGATAACATTAAATTAGTATCAACATCTCACTTTTTAACGAGAGGTAATGACCATGTTTTCTTTTTTTCTTCTTTAGGAAATGGTTGGTTCGTTTCAAGCTGAGTTTTACTCTATCAATGGACTGGTCCTTGAGTCTCGGAAAAGAAGAGTTGAATCAGATTAAGGATTTCTATATGGAACTCAAGTGGGATTTCCAGAGTTGGGGTGAGAGAATGAAATATTTTTTGAAGTAAAATTAGTATAAGAAAACACCTTTAAAAAAATAGTATGAACAGTAACTAGGTAGCAAGTACCTACTGCTCAGAGGAGAGTGAAGAGTCTGAACCCTTAGGATTAGAACCCTTGGGAAAAGTCCTTAGGGACTTTAAGACTCAAGCTTTAATTAAAACTTCATCTGTAACTTCAGAAATTTTAATAAATACCTAGGTAATAAATAAGTACCTACTCTACTTACCTATTCAAAATTGTATTACAATTTCAGTGCCTTTAGTGTCAAGAATTCTACCCTCAGATATATGCAAAATCTATAAGAAAGGATCCAGTATACGAAAGTCAGAGCATACCTACATACATAATATATAGTATACCTAACTACAAAAAATGTAGCTGAATTTTATTTTAACTAACTTAATTAATACCTTTTTTTAAATTAATTTTTATTAGGTGGAAATGGGTATATGTCGATTAACTTCAAACTAAAGTTAAGTTTACCCAGACCCTAATGCATTATGAAGCAAAATGAGACCTTCGTCGGTGACATAAGTTCCGCTGTAATTGTTCTCTTCACGTCTCCTTGTACCTTGCTGATGTTATAGTGACTCTTTTACCACCTACCCTTTTTACTTTCCTTATCCTAAAGGAAGGATTTCCAATTTTTAGGGATAAAAAATCCTAAAAACTCCGCGGGCTGCTAGTTGGAAATCGCTGCCCTATAGGAAGGAAAGTACATAATGTATTCTATTCTATTCTACCACTTCAATGTCAAGCTATACAAACGCTAGCCTAGGTGTGAGCTATAAAGTCTAGCCTTGTTTATAAACACAGCCTCAATCACTTGTGTTAAGCAGTCGCGTTACGTGATCAGAAATTGGATGGGTGGTTTAGGAGTCACTTATTACTCGCGGCGATTTTTGTATCGGTTTCCTTTCCTTTCTCTTGAGAAATTTCTTTCGAATCTATATAATTAGATATTGTTAGGATCCAGGGGAAATGACCCATTTCACAGTGTGACTACTCGTGACTGTGGCCTCATTGATGTATAAGGCAATCTGCTCATGAATAGAAATGCTATCGTGCGAGATGAGTTATTGCATGCTACGACACAGACCGCACGAGTCTAATGTATCCGTTGTTTCAGTGCCCCGAAATAAAAACGGCGGTGAAACACTAATCTTTGAAATAAATAATAGGTAATATCTTCAGAAGTATCTCGGATAATAATAACATATGTCATCCAAATTTATGGATGTTTTTTTTTTTTTTTTTTTTTTACCCTTGGAAAGAAAAGTTTTTTTGAAGGGGGACTGATAACCCTCTCTTAACGAAAGCATTAGAGTCTCGGAAAAGAAGAGAACATTTGTCTGAAAAAGACCTGCAGAAGAATAAAGCCATAATTGAGAGTTTCACTAAGGGCAATACTCAAGATCTTGATCCAAATGGAGAGGTAAGTGGAGAGCGATATCAGTAATATGATTTAAAAATGGTTTTTGTGTGTTGAATATTTATACCCAATTTCATCTACATGCTCAAGAGTTACTGCTTAAAAAAAAAAAAAAAAAAAACTCATTTATTATTAACTAAGTACCTCATTTATTGTTAACTTACCCATAGGTAGATCTTGCATATTTTCATAGTACCTACACCTTGTATTCCAATATTTCTCCATTCTGTAGAAAGTTTTTTTCTTCTACTAATGCATTTCAACTCTGGAATACCAGGCCTTTTTTTGTTGGTTGATCAGAAATATTTTGTTCAGTCAAAAAGCATATTTTTTTTTGTACACGTTGATCAGAAATATTTTGTTCAGTCAAAAAGCATATTTATTTTTTATTTATTTATTTTTTTTTTTTTTTTTTGTACACGTTGATGTGGCTGTTCTTTCCTCCTTGTTAATGTGGCCCTTGATTTTCTGTCCTCAGCCCGTCAGGAGGCCTTCCTTGAACCCTCCGCCTGAGAGCTGTATTACCTGGGAGGACTACATTAACTCACCTGAAGACAATGTACCTGTGCTGGGCAGAGAGCTCATCGAGAAGGAAACCAGCAAGTTCTTCAAAGCCACTGTTGCCATGGTAAGAAAAAAGAAAACAAAACGAATGTGTTTAAAAAGTTTTGTAATGCTTTAAGGTGGAAGAAAACTTTCGTCATTAATATAAAAGTATATGCATTTCTTTTCACTACCCCTATATTATGTCACCAACCTCATTGGGGTAGTGGTTAGCACGGTGGGCTTTGGTGATTTGACTCCAAGATCTCCAAGTCAAGTCATGGAATTTGGCATAGTGTATTAAGAGGAGGACAACATTTTGTGACAAGCAGTTATGTTTAATACAATTGAAAGTTCTTTTTTTTTCTTAAAAAAAAAAAAAAAAAAAAAAAAAAAAAAATGTGTTTGTTTTTGATGAGTGTTCCCATAACTCCAAGGTCTCCAAGTCAAGTCATGGAATTTGGCATAGTGTAGGAGGACAACATTTGTGACAGGCAGTTATATTTAATACAATTGAAAGTTCTTAAAAAAAAAGACACGTGATCTGTGTTGTAGCATGCCCATCCCATAGTATTCATATTTTTCTCTCTCTCTCTCTCTCTCTCTCTCTCTCTCTCTCTCTCTCTCTCTCTCTCTTTTCCTACTATTTCGATGTTTAGTTTGTGTCCCAAGTAATCTGCAGGTGCAATCAAAACCAGAATTAGCACACCTCGAATGCTGGCATAGAGTAATGGACAACCACTTTTTCAATAGTTGGCAACCTAGTCTCTTTGACGCTTGACTCGGGTTTGAATCCTGCCTGTTCCAAACTTTTCCGTTTTTGAACTTGCAATGTTTTACCTGGGACACCTTGTACATTTTCTTCTGAATGTGTAGTGTTGAGTGCTGTGTGTTTTTATGTTACAGGGATATAGTATATGTATCTATCGTAGGAACTAAATAACCAATTTTGACTTTTTGACTCGCCCGAAATCCACGCTCCTTTTTTACTTTTTTTACCTCTTTCTCATTTCTTTCATGCACTATTTTTTTTCTTTTCTGTTGGAAAGTGTAAAGTTCGAAATGAAAATTTCTCTCAGAGATGGTCCCATACTCCCATTCTCTACTCCTTAGTCAAACTGAACCCTGGTTTAAGGGTAGTCAAAAAGTCACTTAGAAGCTTGTGTCATACGTTTAAGATAGATATGTGTGCCAAACGTACAGATGATGAAAGACTTTATTCAATAAAGTTAAATTATGTATTATTTTTTCTTTTATAATTTAAATCATATTGTTTTTAATTAATGTCACTTTTTTCTATTGAAAGATGGAAAGTAATTATATGATAATATTATTAAATAATATTTTTAGACACCGTGACACAAGCTCTAGTTAACTATTAACAATCAAAATTACCTCTATTTTTCTCTTCTATCTCTCCTTCCCATATCGTGAAATACCTAGTACTGGATACATGGGCTTGGCCCGTAGATTATGTTTAATAAACTTTGTAAACTCGTGGAAAATGAAACTATGCAGAGAGTGTATAATGAATATTAATGAAAAATAAAGGTTAACGCCCGGAATAAGCCCGGACACCATATTTCACTCCCGAGATGGAATAGATGCATCTTGTGGTTTGGATTGAATCTTCATCCACAAGATAGAAACCTGGGTGGCAAACGCTCCTGACCACATGGATTTGGTTTCCTCGTTGTAATTAAGCAGAAGCAGACCTTCTGTTCTAGAGGTCGCGGATATGGAAGTATTTCATTAGATCGCGTCTAAGAGGTGTTAGTTGAGGCTTTACGCTTTACGCACTGGTTTAGAGTGAAATAAATCTCGAGGATTTTCTGGTCTTCCTAAGGATGTACATTGTACAACTGTACAAAATAATTAGTTGCTGTGGAACTTTGGGTTTACTCAGGTTTATTAAGCAGGATTAAGCAGGGAAACACAGTTTGACAACACGCTCATATTTAGGAAACGTTGTCGTACAAAGTTATCGCCCAAAATTTCCAACATAAGTGTGGACCCTGCTTTCAAACCAACCCTCACGCCTCGCCTCGTCAGCTCGTCACAATAGTAGTAAGAATGTGTGAAGCAACGAACATTTGAAAATGGATGAAACTCATGAAAGTATCTGAAGAAATTAAGGAATGTGTGTCCAATTGTACATTTGTAAAACGTACGATCAACATGATTGTGTTAACATGCTTTGTGGAATAAACATAACAACATGTTTTGTACGATATTTTGAACAGTAAACATCACAAACTGTTCCAGATTTTCACAGATATTTTGTCTAAATTTGAAAATCGTCCAGCAGAGGCCTCTGACCTGATAATTACGGAGCCCATAATTCAGCCACACAAATATGCCTGGTGTCATTCACACCGAAAAGACACGATGCTCCCGTTTTTCTTATGCACCATTACACATGGCGATCCGACATTCCGAACTGGATATCAATTCCCCCAGAATCCCTAGATGCATTCTTTCTTTATTATTCACTAGTGGTTGACCCGTCTTTTGTACGGGACCACCACACACACACAAATACACCCCCCACACATACCACACCCGTCACACACATCCCATCACACCACAACCACCACCACACACCACATCCACCACACACCAAATCACCACACACACACACACACCACACCCATCTTTCATTTCCAGTTTTTTAAGTTTTTTTTTCTTTTTTTACTGGGGCTACATTTTTACCGTGTGAAGATAGTAAAGGAGGCATCTCTAAAATTCAGGGGTACAAAAAGCAGTCCATTTATGGCCCACCGGTCTACCCAGGGCCGTATTTAGGGGGCCGAGGGCTCCCCCCTTCGAGCTTCATGTTTCTCCTTTACTATACGTCAGACTCCGAAAATTCGGGGTCAAAGAGGCCCGGCCACCCCCCCTTCGAGCTTCATTTTTCTCTTGTACTGTGGGCCAAAATTTGGAGTATCATCAACCCCCCCTCCTCCCCCCGGTACATCACTGTTTGGACCCTTGGCCCCTCCCCCTTCCACAAAATCCGACTATATATTCACAAAACCTCTCCACCAAGCACCAAGTTCTATCATTAAATTTTTGTTGGTTTTCAATGAGACTGGGATTTTGATTTCGGCCCTGGGTCTACCCTTATATTTATGAAGGGCCAGGCCGGGCCTATACTTCATCCTTGAAACCTCCCCTGCCCCTGCTGAACTATTTTGGGTAACCCTAACTCAAGAAGGAGGAACGATTGCTATCTTCACAGTAAACATCCGCCGGCTTTCGCAGTGCTGCCTCCAAACTCCATAGTGGTGAAATTTTGAACTATGCTATCCGGACTTTTCCGGGAAAAAAGGAAGATTGAAGATTTTCATTTTCAAAAAAATTCTTGTGTTTTTTCATTTTTTGTCTATCTTTAATTTAAGTGATTTTGTGTTTCAACAATAATTTGTAATAAACGAGAGCAGTGTTTAATAACTCTCACCTCACTCATATCATTCGTGTTTATAATCTCAAACTATCCCTACCTTTATTGACATTACTCCATCTAGGTTATCAAAGTACACAATGGCAGAACACTTTCCCTGAAAAGATAAGAGAGGTGGTATATTTACCTTTGCCAGGCTGATAGTCCATTGGGAGTACGATACTGAATTATTAGAGATGAGTGTGTAACTTCACTTGCCCAAAAATGGACCTGAGTGCAAGCAAGAATAGTACTAGTGAAGATAGTGAGTTCTTACTTCACAGAGCTGTGTTTTCCAACAATATACGTGAACTATCAGCACTTATCAGAAGCAAGGATGTTTCTGAGAGAGACAAGCATGGTAAGTTAATTTTAGCTATAGTTTTGCACAAGCAAATAAATATGACATAAATATGTATCATTAGTAAAATTTGGATTGGACATTTAGAAGTTAAGTTCCCTCTCAGGCACTCTTATCCATATCTTCAATGATTTTTATTGTTATTTTAGCTAGTTTTGCACAAGCAAATAAATATGACATAAATAGGTATCATTAGTAAAATTTGGATTGGACATTTAGAAGTTAAGTTCCCTCTCAGGCACTCTTATCCATATCTTCAATGATTTTTATTGTTATCAACTCTGTTTTCAGGAAACACTCCCCTACATTTGGCAGTCATGTTGGGGCGGAAAGGTAAAATATGATCATATACTGTTAACTACTTACTTAGTTTTCCATTCAAAAATTAAACAAATTATTATCAGACAGAATACAATTTGATAGCTGGGATCAAAAACCAATGAGTGTTTTCATGAGCCTCTCAAAACAGTCCTAGCTAAAGTGAGTAGGTACTTAAAGCTGATATTTGGTTTTGGTTACAAAATTTATCATTTATTTAACTTTTATCAAAATTGCAGAATGTGTGCAGTTGTTACTGGCCCATACGGAAAGGTAAAATATGATCATATACTGTTAACTACTTACTTAGTTTTCCATTCAAAAATAAACAAATTATTATGAGACAGGATACAATTTGATGGCTGGGATCAAAAACCAATGAGTGTTTTCATGAGCCTCTCAAAACAGTCTTAGCTAAAGTGAGTAGGTACTTTAAGCTGATATTTGGTTTTGGTTACAAAATTTATCATTTATTTAACTTTTATCAAAATTGCAGAATGTGTGCAGTTGTTACTGGCCCATGGGGCACCTGTCAAAGTAAAAAACAACAAAGGCTGGAGTCCTCTAGCAGAAGCTGTGAGCTATGGAGATCGGCAAACCATTTCCTCTCTCGTCAGGAAGCTGAAATCACAAGCACGAGAGCAAATGGAAGAACGGAGACCCAACCTGGTGAATGCTCTGAATCAGATTAAGGATTTCTATATGGAGCTCAAGTGGGATTTCCAGAGTTGGGGTGAGAGAATGAAATATTTTTTGAAGTAAAATTAGGATAAGAAAACACCTTTAAAAAATTAGTATAAACAGTAGGTAGCTAGTACCTACTGCTCAGAGGAGAGTGAAGAGTCTTGGGAAAAGTCCTTAGGGACTTTAAGACTCAAGCTTTAATTAAAACTTCATCTGTAACTTTAGAAAGTTTAATAAATACCTAGGTAATAAATAAGTACCTACTCTACTTACCTATTGAAAATTGTATTACAATTTCAGTGCCTTTAGTGTCAAGAATTCTACCCTCAGATATATGCAAAATCTATAAGAAAGGATCCAGTATACGCTTAGACACCACTTTAGTCGACTTCAATGACATGAGATGGGAAAGAGGAGACATCAGTTTTCTGTTCAATGGAGAAGGGAAACCTTCAGATTCTCTTGTGGTTCTGGATAATAGATCCCAGTTGTTCCAGAAAGTAAGATATGAGGTAAGTAAGTTTTATTTTCATCCCCTGAGCTATTTATTTCTTGGCAAAGTTACAACTTTGGGTCACTAGGTTTGAAAGTTTTGGAAAAAAGTTTGGAAGTTTTCAGGCTGTCCTCAAAAAAAAATAATAATAATAATAATAATAATAATAATAAATTTATCCTCTGTCTCTCAGCTCCAGCAAGGGTGAATTGATAGATAGGTACTATCGTTAATCGTTTTTTTAAGCTAGTTGTAATACCTAGATTAAGTGATCTGACGGTTGTACACTTACTATTTTGTAGGTATGTTATGTACAAAAAAAAAATTGTAATAAATATCCCATGTTCCCCATTGTCAGATTTCCCGACTTATGACGACCGGAGCGTGTCACACTACTGGAATGGGGCTGGGAGCGACACTTCTGTCTGGAGATGGCCTGGGAAACCTCCTGCCCGTATGTGCTCAGTCTGGAGTCCATACGGGACTTTGGTGGCGAGTCACCCGATGCCGCTAATGTCGAGGCCGACAACTGACCGTACAACGCGACGTATGGGAGGCGCTACTATGCGGGTAAAAGCACACACAAATCTCATTACGTTTGGGAGACGCTATTTTGCGGGTAAAAGCAAGCACACACAAATCTCGTTACCTTTGGGAGGCGCTATTTTGCGGGTAAAAGCAAGCACACAAATCTCATTATGTGTTGAGAGGCGCTATTATGCGGGTAAAAGCAAGCACACAAATTACTTTTGGTAGGCGCTATTTTGCGGGTAAAAGCAAGCACACAAATCTTATTACGTTTGGGGGGTGCTATTTTGCGGGTAAAAGCAAGCACACACAAACCCTATTACGTTTGAGAGGCGCTACTTTGCGGGTAAAAAAGCAAGCACACACAAATCTCATTACGATTATTCCTTTAGTAAAACCCTTAGCCTGGCGGTATAATAGCAGTATGAAGACGAGTGTTCCGACTTCACACGTAACGATTTTTTTGCCGAACGACACAAACTGTCTTAGTAGGCAATGTAGTTTAAATGAGAGTGTTCACACTACACACGAAGCGATTTTTTTTTTCCTTTAACGACAAGTGGAAACCGACTTTAACACGTATGCTACTATTTGGTCTTGTTTAAATTACATTGCATACAGGACATTCAGAAAAAAATCGTGTGAAACCCATGACAAGTGGGAACGGTCCTTTGCCTTTATAACTGTAATCTCTCCGTATATTAGACATCCTGAGAATCTGGATTTAAATAACATATTTAATTGAAGGTGTTTTAACAATAAAATCAATAAAGTCCTACCTCCGATGACAGCTATATGCTGAATTTTATTCCGATTTGAAATCGCCTCCTCTTTATCCACAACGCGACGTATGGGAGGCGCTACTATGCGGGTAAAAGCACACACAAATCTCATTACGTTTGGGAGCCGCTATTTTGCGGGTAAAAGCAAGCACACACAAATCTCATTACGTTTGGGAGGCGCTATTTTGCGGGTAAAAGCACACACAAATCTCATTACGTTTGGGAGCCGCTATTTTGCGGGTAAAAGCAAGCATACACAAATCTCATTACCTTTGAGAGGCGCTATTTTGCGGGTAAAAGCAAGCACACACAAATCTCATTACGTTTGGGAGGCGCTATTATGCGGGTAAAAGCAAGCATACAAATCTCATTACGTTTGGGAGGCGCTATTTTGCGGGTAAAAGCAAGCACATACAAATCTCATTACGTTTGGGAGGCGCTATTTTGCGGGTAAAAGCAAGCACACAAATCTTATTACATTTGGGAGGCATATTTGGTCTTGTTTAAATTACATTGCATACAAGCATACAGGACATTCGGAGAAAAAAAAAAATCGTGTGAAACCCATGACACGGTCCTTTGCCTTTAGAACTGTAATCTCTCCGTATATTAGACATCCTGAGAATCTGGATTTAAATAACATATTTAATTGAAGGCGTTTTAACAATAAAATCAATAAAGTCCTACCTCCGATGACAGCTATATGCTGAATTTTATTCCGATTTGAAATCGCCTCCTCTTTATCCTCCCTCTGGTTTTTACTATATCTACTCGCCAACGTATTATATTTTAGATTGATTTTGTTGTTGTGATTCGTAGATTCTTTATGACATAAGTACCTTGATTTTTATAAGCAGGAACTATATCACCGGGCATTACGTTTAGTGAACACAATACCTGACTAAGTCTCAATTTTTCTCTTGGGTTTAATTTACTTTTTTAGAATACCTATGGATAGAACCTTTTTTTTTTTTCTCTTTCTTGGAATACCTATGGATTCTCGCCCTTTTCTATGGATTGAAAAGGTTCAGAATATAATGATTAAAATTAAAAAAAGTCAGAGCATACCTACATACATAATATATAGTATACCTAACTACAAAAAATGTAGCTGCATTTTATTTTAACTATTTTTATTTTATTTATTTATTTAATATACCTTATTTATACTGTCGGCTAAGACTAAAAAGTCCCATTATGCCAACAGTTTAAAAAGGCCTCATTTATTAACATCAATAATAATACAACAAAGGTTTTGACATTACAAAAGATGGAAAAGTTAAATATATATCTAAAGAAAGTTATGGATGTTGGTGGCTGACAAAGAGGTTGCCCCACTAACTAACTTAATTAATACCTTTTTTTATTAATTTTTATTAGGTGGAAATGGGTATATGTCGATTAACTTCAAACTAAAGTTAAGTTTACCCAGACCCTAGTCCCTAATGCAATATGAAGCAAAATGAGACCTTCTTCGGTGACATAAGTTCCGCTGTAATTGTTCTCTTCACGTCTCCTTGTACCTTGCTGATGTTATAGTGACTCTTTTATCACCTACCCTTTTTACTTTCCTTATCCTAAAGGAAGGATTTCCAATTTTTAGGGATAAAAAATCCTAAAAACTCCGCGGGCTGCTAGTTGGAAATCGCTGCCCTATAGGAAGGAAAGTACATAATGTATTCTATTCTATTCTACCACTTCAATGTCAAGCTATACAAACGCTAGCCTAGGTGTGAGCTATAAAGTCTAGCCTTGTTTATAAACACAGCCTCAATCACTTGTGTTAAGCAGTCGCGTTACGTGATCAGAAATTGGATGGGTGGTTTAGGAGTCACTTATTACTCGCGGCGATTTTTGTATCGGTTTCCTTTCCTTTCTCTTGAGAAATTTCTTTCGAATCTATATAATTAGATATTGTTAGGATCCAGGGGAAATGACCCATTTCACAGTGTGACTACTCGTGACTGTGGCCTCATTGATTTATAAGGCAATCTGCTCATGAATAGAAATGCTATCGTGCAAGATGAGTTATTGCATGCTACGACACAGACCGCACGAGTCTAATGTATCCGTTGTTTGAGTGCTACAAAATAAAAACGGCGGTGAAACACTAATCTTTGAAATAAATAATAGGTAATATCTTCAGAAGTATCTCGGATAATAATAACATATGTCAGTATAAGGCAATCTGCTCATGAATAGAAATGCTATCGTGCGAGATGAGTTATTGCATGCTACGACACAGACCGCACGAGTCTAATGTATCCGTTGTTTCAGTGCCCCGAAATAAAAACGGCGGTGAAACACTAATCTTTGAAATAAATAATAGGTAATATCTTCAGAAGTATCTCGGATAATAATAACATATGTCATCCAAATTTATGGATGTTAACTTGTTTTTTTTTTTTTTTTTTTTTTTTTTCCCTTTGATAGAAATAGCATTATTCCGATTCCTATGCAGTCTACTTTAGAGGTTAAAATACATATTTGTACATACTGTATTGTTTATTTTGGTTCTGCGGACTCTAAAATAAGATCATCAGAAGTGCCATTTCATTCCACAATTGTGGATCTTCATCATTTCGATTTTTTTTTTTTTTTTTTTTTTAAAAATTGGAAAAGCCCCCAAAAAAAAAAAAAAAAAAAAAAATACTTAGCATAAAAAAACCTTTGAAAAAATTGACGGTGAGCTTTAAAAGGAACTACCTACTCTGGACTACTCAGTCAATGAGTCAGATCCTAAAACATGTACCTAACTCACTCTTCAACTCCTTGTAGGTATGGGGACTTGGGGAGCTAGGAACTGACCCATTGGTGGATAGTTCACTGAAAAAAGCAGTTCTATTTTATAACTTGCTCTTTACACATGAGCTCACGTTTCACTGAATAATTCATTCGAAATAGATTCCAAAGCAGCTTCATTGATATTATTGTCGGAAAAAATGGTACAGAAATAATTTTCTTGACAAACATATTTTATTTCATGCATTCATATTTTTGTCCGCAGTATTTTAATCATCAGATGATTCGTTATATTCAATTTTTATGTATCGCACTTCTCACATCACTGTCTATTCTAGATGTTTGTTATATATATTTTCTATTAACTAGTGTAAAAAAAACATTTGCTGAGATAGTTGAAATCAGATGCATTATTGTTGATATGTACTTTGTATGTATTTGCTATTTAAATTTAAAACGAAAATACGAAGCTCATTTTTTCAAGAGGTTTGATAGAGGGAGCTGTAACTGCTAAGGTCTTATCGTCCCATAGAACGAAGAGAGAAGGAAGACTGGATAGATCTAGGAGAAAGCCAGCCGTTCCGAAAACGGACCTTATCTGTTTAGAATAACATCCATCCTGGGCGGGAATCGAATCCGCGACTTAGCGTTTACAAGGCAAACGCGCCACCCTTCAAACTAACTAGGCTGGCTCCGAAGTTATAAATACCGATGTTCAATGTACATACATGTGATATATTTCGTGATTGGGATGTATTTCGTATATCCAGACTGGGCTGCTATATTTCGACGATAAAATCCTGGGCGGGAATCGAATCCGCGACTTAGCGTTTACAAAGCAAACGCGCCACCCTTCAAACTAACTAGGCTGGCTCCGAAGTTAAAAATACCGATGTTCAATGTACATACATGTGATATATTTCGTGATTGGGATGTATTTCGTATATCCAGACTGGGCTGCTATATTTCGACATAATATATCTCTGTATACCGTACTTACTATCTCGGCAAACAGTCTGTGTTTTAAAGTACCTAGTCATTTATTTTAATTTTCTAACTTTTGTACATTTATTTCTGACCTTACCTACTATTTAGATGTTTGGTTTGTGTCCCAAGTAATCTGCAGGTGCAATCAAAACCAGAATTAACATACCTCGAATGCTGGCATAGAGTAATGGACAACCACTTTTTCAATAGTTGGCATTTTGGCAACCTAGTCTCTTTGACGCTCGACTCGGGTTTGAATCCTGCCTGTTCCAAACTTTTTTAAGATGGTGTGCCGTTTTTGAACTTGCAATGTTTTACCTGGGACACCTTGTATATTTTCTTCTGAATGTGTAGTGTTGAGTGCTGTGTGTTTTTATGTTACAGGGATATAGTATATCTATCGTAGGAACTAAATAACTAATTTTGACTTTTTGACTCGCCCGAAATCCTCTCACGCTCCTTTTTTACTTTTTTTACCTCTTTCTCATTTCTTTCATGCACTATTTTTTTTTTTTCTTTTCTGTTGGAAAGTGTAATGTTCGAAATGAAAATTTCTCTCAGAGGTGGTCCCATACTCCCATTCTCTACTCCTTAGTCAAACTGAACCCTGGTTTAAGGGCAGTCAAAAAGTCACTTAGAAGCTTGTGTCATACGTTTAAGATAGATATGTGTGCCAAACGTACAGATGATGAAAGACTTTATTCAATAAAGTTAAATTATGTATTATTTTTTCTTTTATAATTTAAATCATATTGTTTTTAATTAATGTCACTTTTTTCTATTGAAAGATGGAAAGTAATTATATGATAATATTATTAAATAATATTTTTAGACACCGTGACACAAGCTCTAGTTAACTATTAACAATCAAAATTACCTCTATTTTTCTCTTCTATCTCTCCTTCCCATATCGTGAAATACCTAGTACTGGATACATGGGCTTGGCCCGTAGATTATGTTTAATAAACTTTGTAAACTCGTGGAAAATGAAACTATGCAGAGAGTGTATAATGAATATTGAGTTATGTATTTTATTTCATGGAAAAATCGGCTGAACTTGAGGCCTAGTAGGAGGTAATATTGGATTGGTTTTGAAGAAGTTTTCAAAAACGAAAAACAGAACAAAAAATAATAGCAAACAAATAAAAACAAAAAACAATAATAACATGTTGTTTGTTATTTACCCACCAAATCTCAAAAAACAAAAACCGTGTATAAAATTTGTTATTGTTAAAAATATTGATGTTTGAAAATATTGAAGATTAAAGTTTCATATATGTACATAGATAAGGGATTTTTATTGAATTTCTATTAAGAGTACTTTGATACCTACATGACGTGAATTGATTTTTGGGAAAGTTCATTAAAGAATGGCCGTGGAAAACAGTATAGAAAATGGGCCTTCTTTTACAGACCTCCTCAGTAGTTTCCCAATACATACTTCAGGTTAACCTTCCCCGCAGACACGAGACAGAGTTAACCCCAACCTTCACCTATTTTTATTCAGTGGTCTCCAACCGACGACTGACAATCCACAATTTTCCATCATCAAATTCATCTTGAATAACGGAAATTGTAAGAAGACCCCAAGTCCATTTTCTGTTCTCCTAAAAAGTAGTAGAAGTGGACTTGGAGTCTTCTTAAAATTGACCACTCCAATTGAAAATACATGTGTAAAAGTTGGAGACGTCTGATCTCATGGAAAAGAAATAACAATATTTATCACCAATCCCCTTTACTAGATCAAGGTTAGGCCAGTCAAGTGGTTAAGGTCTCCCTAGGCCTTATCGCCTCTTCATTTGGGCCTTTATAATAAGGTAATTCACGTGTAGATTTCATTTTATATTTTCATACTTTTCTACTGATATATTTGACACCTATTATTTTTCTATCTGCCGCTCATGTTTTCTACGTCTTTCTATGCATCTCTTTTCTTATTATAAATTATAACCATGTAGATCAATATTTTTCCCTACGAAATCCATACCACAAACTAACTTTTCTCATAAAACTGAGTTTCTATTTTTATTACGTCAAGGAAAGATGCATTGGTTATCAGGGTTCCTATGACGTAGCGATAATGCAATAGCTTATGTAGGTCTAGGAGGAGACAATATTGATGGTCCAGTGCAAGAGTCTCAAAGGTCATTCTGGAGTCTAGACAATTGCCAAGTCTTTTGTTCACTAACCCTATGTTGCCAAGATATCTTTGGTCACTAGAAACTAACACTAACCCTAATATGTTGTCACGTACACATTTGTCACTAACCCTCTGTTACCACTTAGGCATTTGTCATTAACCCTATGTTGCCACGTACACATTTCTCACTAACCCTATGTTGCCAAGAAATCTTTAACCACGAACCCTATGTTGTCACGTATACATTTGTCACTAACCCTATGTGCCACTTGTGCATTTGTCACTAACCCCATCTTGCCACGTACATATTTGTCACTAACCCTATGTTGCCAAGTGTTCCTTTTCACTAACCTCAATAGAATAGAATATACCCTGTTTATACTGCCAGAATGAGACTCTGTCAGGAGTTCAGGACCTCGGACCTCCCAACCTATACACAGTCCCTGGTTTCTTACATAAATGTCCCCAGGGGATTTGATCACAACAATCACTTTGAAATAAACAAGACGTCTACTTTGGTCTATTGTTGTTCAGCCTTTGGGGGTGTTGTTTTCAATTTGAAAAACAGTATAGGGTCTTCCATTTGTCATTGTTGTATACCTACTACCTATACCTACCCTTAATCTTAATTCTGAGGAACTTCCAAATTTTTAGTTAGTCCTTCTTAAATTCACAGTCCAAATAAAATAGTTACGTACTTATTGTATTTTTTCTCATTATCTGGGTTCCACTTTCACGTTTTTTGAAGAGCGAGATAACAAAACAGACTTATCGCGCTCTAACATGCCTACCTTAACTGTCATAAAGACACCTATCACCTCAAAGAGGGTATAATAATATAATCTCCAATCGCCTTATCTCGATTTTCTGACTTAAAAATCACCAGGCTCTTCTCTCTGGCGGCCAAATTGAATACATACCTAACTTGCCTAGCCTACCTTAACTGTCATAAAGACACCTATCACCTCAAAGAGGGTATAATCTCCAATCGCCTTATCTCGATTTTCTGACTTAAAAATCACCAGGCTCTTCTCTCTGGCGGCCAAATTGAATACATACCTAACGTGTTGTTGCTGGACACCGAATTCAAAATATTTGGTTCGGCCTAGTCGACCCATGTTGGTTCGAAACTCGAAAACCACAAAACTTGACGTAAAACTGACGAAAAGATTCGAAAAATAGAAAAGCTCACTGTTTGTTTATTTCTCAAGCGGACACACCTCCAAATGACTAGTTGCTTATTGATAGACTTGCTGATAAAAAACTTGATTAAATATGCGAAAATAAAGCCGCTTTGATCCGCCAATTGGAGGGGGGACTGAGGAAATCTCCGGTGATCTTTGGAGTTATTTACGATTTTGAATGCGATTTAATTGCGGACACACCTCCAAATGACTAGTTGCTTATTGATAGACTTGCTGATAAAAAACTTGATTAAATATGCGAAAATATAGCCGCTTTGATCCGCCAATTGGAGGGGGGACTGAGGAAATCTCCGGTGATCTTTGGAGTTATTTACGATTTTGAATGCGATTTAATTGTTAACACCCGTGAGCTTTGTGTGTTTACTCTTGTTGCAAGGTTGAATGTTGTTCCCTTGTTTTGTTTGTTTTTGCTAAAGGGAAAATCTGAATGGTGTTTGGGGCTTTGGGGTCGCAGTTATTCAGGGTTGCTTTTTGTGGTCACTAGAAAGATTTTCGGATATCTACTTTTTCTCACTTTGATCCTCTTTGTAGGTTATGTACCTAGGTATGTTTATTATTTCAATAATCGGTACTCAATCATTATAGTGACGGTCACGCCTTCTTTTCTCATAGTTACCTATCTAGACAGAAAGCTCTTTTGTGTCCCAGAACAAATAGGTACTAATCCATCTAGCTTTTTCATACCTCACTTCAAAATGTCATACCACAAGACATTCCTCCAATGGAGTCAACAGGACATGACTCTTGGCTAGATATCATCACCACGCCACTCAATGTCCGTGCCCGACGTTGCTTATCTTCAGTGTCCGGTGTCACACAGATTTTTTTTAGCGTAAGAACTGTGCTGGCTATCAGTTGTTCCTCACATGTCAGGGCGAGAGTACCATAGTATCATTCCAATGTCCAAGTTCTCAGTACGAAAGTATTTACCCTGTACTTTGAAGTGTTTCCCTGACGTCACGTCATTCAATAGTGTTATCACATGAGAAATAACAAAGAAGTTGGACTAGTTAGTAAATATTTTCGTACAAAACCTGAAACCTGACACTGAACAGTCTTTTACTAGACTACTAGAGACTTAGCTATCTAATAAGTACAGACCCACATATGTACATACCTACCCAAGGATCCGTTACGTAGGTACCTGCCTACATACATACCTACCTAGGTACATCCTCACTTTAATCCCTCTTTGTAGGCTATGTACCTAGGTATGTTTATTATTTCAATAATCGGTACTCAATCATTAAAGTGACGGTCACGCCTTCTTTTCTCATAGTTACCTATCTACATAGACAGAAAGCTCTTTTGTGTCCCAGAACAAATAGGTACTAATCCATCTAGCTTTTTCATACCTCACTTCATAATGTCATACCACAAGACATTCCTCCAATGGAGTCAACAGGACATGACTCTTGGCTGGATATCATCACCACGCCACTCAATGTCCGTGCCCGACGTTGCTTATCTTCAGTGTCCGGTGTCACACAGATTTTTTTTAGCGTAAGAATTGTGCTGGCTATCAGTTGTTCCTCACATGTCAGGGCGAGAGTACCATAGTATCATTCCAATGTCCAAATTCTCAGTACGAAAGTATTTACCCTGTACTTTGAAGTGTTTCCCTGACGTCACATCATTCAATAGTGTTATCACATGAGAAATAACAAAGAAGTTGGACTAGTTAGTAAATATTTTCGTACAAAACCTGAGACCTGACACTGAACAGTCTTTTACTAGAGACTTAGCTACCTAATAAGTACAGACCCACATATGTACATACCTACCCAAGGATCCGTTACGTAGGTACCTGCCTACATACATACCTACCTAGGTACATTTTAGTGGACTAACTTATAGGTTTCTATGTTACTCTATGTACCTACTTATATTTTTTTATTAAAATTAAAAAAATATAAGTACCTAGGTACAATTATATTTTATATTACCTACAGTCCAACTCAGTACACACCCTTTTTTGGAGTCCCTTTAGTTTGCAGTCCATGGTTACTAGGATTCCCTAGTAGGAAAGGAACCAAAACTCGTTTTCCTTATGGTTATCGAGCATTTTATCGGGAAAATTAGAATCTCATTATTATAAGGGTTTTGAACTAGTTATAGGCGAGGTCAATGGCCTGTGGCATTCTTAACTCTTAAGTCTTAACCACCCAACCATTAGATTTCTTTCCTAATATACTGTCAAAAACCTAATTACATCAGTAGGTACCTACCAATTCATAGACTTTTTTTATCAAAATATTCCCTTTTTTCAAGAGGTTTGACATATTGAACTCTAACTGCTAAGGTCTTATCGTCCCGAAAGCGAAGAGAGAAAGAAGACAGCTAGGATTCGATTGTCGTTATTTCTTCGATGAGACCTTCTTTAATTCAGTTCGGTGTACCTCTGTCAAAAAATCATAATAAAAAGATTATTTCACATAGTTTAGGCGCAAGGTGCAAGTCCGCGCCTAGACATAACCCTGGCGTTCCAAGTAAACTTGATGAGTAATAATTTTTCTCCAGGAATTCGTCTGTTTATAAAAGCTTGTTTACGACTTTACGCGTTTATGTAACTTGATTCAAAAGTTCTAGATTTCCACACACCTAGCAAGTGGAATTTTTTTTTTTTTTTCAGAATCTAGAATGAATGGTTCTTTCATTCAATAAACCTTGTAGCGTTCGAAAAAATTCTCTCAGCGATCCGAGAATCGAACCCGGAATGAATCCAAACTATGACGGAGTTACGTTGCTATTAAGAAGAAGAAGAAGAAGAAGAAGAAGAAGAAGAAGAAGAAGAAGAAGAAGAAGAAGAAGAAGAAGAAGAAGAAGAAGTACAAGAAGAAGAAGAAGAAGAAGAAGAAGAAGAAGAAGAAGAAGAAGAAGAAGAAGAAGAAGAAGAAGAAGAAGAAGAAGTACTCAATGTCTTGTAAATTACTACCCTGACCTCTCTTTGGAGTTTTCAGTGAACGCCAATATTGTTTTTGTAAAGAAATTGTTTATTTGTTAGGCAAAACAACAACAAGAACAACAGAAGTGGAATAACAACTACCTACAGCAAAATTTGTATTTTTTGGGCACTCATTCAGGTCCAATGCGCGATGCGGTATTGCTAAACTTTAGAAATATGTCAAAAAAAAAAAAAAAAAACTGTTTAAAGTACTCCAGCAGCCAGACTTAGCTGGTCTACTCTCCATTTACTTATCGTCCCCCAGCCAGACACATTTTTTCCCCCCAAACTAATTCTCTAATTTTGTTTGTCAATTACAAATCCATTTCTCTTGTCCAGGACAACTACCGACCTATTTCCAGCCCCATCCCAAACTAATTCTCTAATTTTTTTCAATTACAAATCCATTTCTCTTGTCCAGGACAACTACCGACCTATTTCCAGCCCCATCTGAACGGTACCTTCCTGCAACCCCCCAACGTGAACGATGCTAATCAGGAAGAACCCAGTCGTTATGTCCCTCTAGAGGCTTGCGATTTCCTGGTAGATTTGGACACGGGCCGTAGCACAGAGTGGGAACCCAACTATAGTAATCAGACGGAGTGGAGTGTGGTGCTTAGCTCGTCTTATTTAGATAACCAAAGGTGAGTTATGGTTTTTTGGGTGTCCAAAGGGTGATTTTTTGGGGTGTAGTTTAGAAGGAAGTGCGTCTGCCTTGTAAGCGCCTGGTCGCGGGTTCGATTCCCGCCCGGGACGGATTTTATCCTCGAGAGATAAGGTTCATTCTGGGAACGTTTGGTTTTCTTCTATCTAGTTTTCTTCTTCTTCTTTCAAGTCCGTTAGTTTATTGTCTAATAGGACCTACTTTGTATTTAATTTTTGGTCATTTTTACGAGTATAGATCCTAAAGTCGTGTGATCACAACATTTTTTTCCCCTTTTGTTGTCAAAAATGATCTCCTATTTCCTTTGATTTCAGGACATCCCAGTATTATCGTCTCTTCTACATTCCCTATTTGTTCGAAAACAATGCGGTGTTCCATTCCTACAACCTGCTTCAGTCCAAAAATTTCACGTTCAAAACTCAACAGTAGAGTGTGAATTCCTCCTAAACAGAGTAAGTTCAACAATAAGACCCATGAGGGTGGAAGAACTGAAGCCGAATATCAAGAAAGTTTCGTTTGATAGAGACCTTCATTTGGCCATGAGCTACTGACATTAAGTGGTCAAGAGCACTGACTCTCAGTCTGGAGGTGCTGGGTTCGAATCCCAGCTAGGGCGGAAATTTTCTAACCAGACTTTTCCGTTCTTGGAGAAGCACGTAAAAGGATGTGTCTTGAAGTAGGTAATGATTTGTGACAAGCATTTAAATATACCTAACACTGTGTGGAGGTGCTGGGTTCGAATCCCAGCTAGGGCGGAAATTTTCTAACCAGACTTTTCCGTTCTAGGAGAAGCACGTAAAAGGATGTGTCTTGTAGGTAATGATTTGTGACAAGCATTTAAGTATACCTAACACTGTTAAAAATCCTTCCTTCCTTTTATTTATATTTTCAAAATTTTGGAATAATAACCCCATGGCCAAGTTCCGGACATTTGAAAACATTTTCAAAGTTTACATGCCAAACTCAAAAATGCTCAACAGTGTACGACGTAGGTACAATTTTTCCATGGACTGCCTAACACTGTTAAAAATCCTTCCTTCCTTCCTTTTATTTATATTTTCAAATTTTTGGAATAATAACCCCATGGCCAAGTTCCCGACATTTGAAAACATTTTCAAAGTTTACATGCCAAACTCAAAAATGCTCAACAGTGTACGACGTAGGTACAATTTTTCCATGGACTGCATTTTTCCTCTCATTTTATTATAGTAGTTACCAGTCACAGTAGATAAGGTCGGACTGATAATTACGTACGTCTCGAGAGGAAGAGGGGTAAACAAATGAATTAACGTATTCATAACGAAGAAAATTTCGAAAAAAAATGTAACTTTGGACGAAGGAAAATTCGTTTGGATTGAAAGGGCTGTAACAGTAATTTTTGTACATTAGTAACTATGTATTTTGTTTTTATATTAAAGTAGGTATATCGATATATCTTTACCAATCTATTTATTTATAAATGATATAAATTTATTTACTATGTTTATTTATCTCTATCATTTATGTAGGTATGTATATTAAATATCTTACTACAGTATGTTTGAATTATATTTTATGATTGCATGTGAAAAGCTTACTAATGGATAAATCAGGGTGTCTACCAGACTGGAAAACCGGGAAAACCGGGAAAAGTCAGGGAATTTCATGGAGACTGGAAAAGTCAGGGAATTTCGCTATTTCCTTGATTACTTTCAATTTCATGTAGGTAGGTACGTACATATGTAATCTATGTACATATCTCGTATACCTATACTTCTTTCAATTGCATGTAGGTATACCTACTTATAAGTACCTGTAACTATACTTTCCTAATCACTTCCTGAGCTGGGAGCCTCCTTATCAGAACTTTTATCAAGGTTTTTGACCTCGCCTAGCTTTTGTTAAATTCAACGGTTATTGGACCACTGAAAATACCCAAAGTTCGTACGTGTTTAGTAGCTATAGGAGAAACTTTGGCCTTTATCTCTCGAATTGATTCATTCGCCAAAATTTATGCAATCCCTACGCGAAAAACTTTCGTTATGTGAAAGTTTCTGCCAAGTCGTCGAATTTCTTTCTTTTCTTCTTTTATCAATGTACCTACAGGTTGAGGTTTTTAGTTACGGGGTGGGGCCAGGAAACCTACCCTGAATGGGGCCATTCAGTAAACCATAGAGAACTGATGCAGGTTAATTTACGCCACAACTTCCAATTTTATACCTTGGCAGGGCGGCTCACTGCCTTCCTGAAGAAAAAACCTTCAAATGAACCTGAACATCTGAGCAATGACCTAGGGTAGGAGATTTTTTAAACCTTTCTGCCTTTCTCTCATTTAAAGCTTCAAGGTGTCTTCGATCTAAATATAATTATAATAATAGCTATGTTCCCACTTCGCATCATACATATTTTCAACATTACGATTACGATTTTTTTTTTTACATATAGGCGGTATGGTTCAAAATTTTGAAACTGATTTGAAAATGAAAACACATCAATATTTTACAAGAAATTTAGACACAACATATAAAATGTATACTTTCCTATACAAAGAGCTAAAAATAAACATAAACCTACAGCAATATCTACATAAATTTCGGAACATTGTATAAGAAGTTTGCAAAAAATAGTTTCGATGGTGGTGAATATCTCAAGCCAGCCTAGTTAGCTTGGAGGGTAGCGCGTCTGCCTTGTAAGCGCTAGATCGCGGGTTCGATTCCTGCCCGGTGCGAACTTTATTTTTAACACATAAGGTTCGTTCTGGGACAGGGTTTTAATTTCCAGAACAGATAGGGTTTTTAGAGTTTGTTAAATTCGAGTTCGTTTACAAGTTAAGTTCAGGGTTCTTGTACTTGTCGGTGCGAACTTTATTTTTAACACATAAGGTTCGTTCTGGGATAGGGTTTTAATTTCCAGAACAGATAGGGTTTTTAGAGTTTGTTAAATTCTTTTTAGAGTTCGTTTACAAGTTAAGTTCAGGGTTCTTGTACTTGACGTATTTGATAAGTGATTCTGAGTCTTCACAAATGAAAGGTTTTCTATGATGACAAGCTACGTCATGCCAATGAACACCATCGTTATATTTGTTGTTCAGAAGGGCCAGACATTCTTCTTGGCTTGTACTTGACGTATTTGATAAGTGATTCTGAGTCTTCACAGACGAAAGGTTTTCTATGATGACAAGCTACGTCATGCCAATGAACACCATCGTTATATTTGTTGTTCAGAAGGGCCAGACATTCTTCTTGGGGATTCTGAGTCTTCACAGACGAAAGGTTTCCTATGGTGACAAGCTACGTCATGCCAATGAACACCATCGTTATATTTGTTGTTCAGAAGGGCCAGACATTCTTCTTGGCCGCCATTTTGTTGCACGGGCTCCCGGTTGTCTGGCTGAGGCTTACCAATGCTGAAACAAGTCGGAAAAAGAATGAGTGAAACAAGTCAGTAAAGACACAGACCTAAAGGTTAAGTGAACTTCGAAGCGGACTTTAGAGGATGGATCCCTACGGCTTCCCCCCAAAAGCACCACGGGGGCCCAAAATTTATTGAAAAAATTATGTTTGCCACGAAACAAGTCAGTAAAGACACAGACCTAAAGGTTAAGTGAACTTCAAAGCGGACTTTAGAGGATGGATCCCTACGGCTTCCCCCCAAAAGCACCACGGGGGCCCAAAATTTATTGAAAAAATTATGTTTGCCACTTGAAATTTATGCTCAATGTATTTGCTATTTGGACATCATTAAACAGAAAAGAACCATCCATAAGGCAATTCCCCTTATGGGTGGTTTTGGTTCTTTTCTGCTTATTGCTGTCCATTTTTGAAGCGGTTTGATAGAGGAAATAGTAAGAACGGAGATCTTATCGTGACATTAGGACATACCTACCTCGGTGGTGTAGTGGTCAAGGCGCTCGCCTGGTAAACAGGAGGGCGTGGGTTCAATCCCAGCTGAGGTATGGAATACGTGGGAGGTTTTGGTTCTTTTCTGCTTATTGCTTTCCATTTTTGAAGCTATTTGATAGAGGAAATAGTAAGAACGGAGATCTTATCGTGACATCAGGACATACCCCTGAACGTGCTAAACAGGATAGGAGAAAGCCAGCCTTTCAAGGATGAAGTTCGCCTCGCACGGGCATCGAACCCGCGACTTAGCGCTGACAAGGCAGGCGCGCTATATTTCAAGTGTATCTATACAGGGTGTATCAATGTTTAACTCACCCTCCAGTGTGATCCCCTTATGGATGGTTTTGGTTCTTTTCTGCTTATTGCTGTCCATTTTTGAAGCGGTTTGATAGAGGAAATAGTAAGAACGGAGATCCTATCATGACATCAGGACACATACCCCTGAACGTGCTAAACAGGATAGGGGAAAGCCAGCCTTTCAAGGATGAAGTTCGCCTCCCACGGGCATCGAACTCGCGACTTAGCGCTGACAAGGCAGGCGCGCTATATTTCAAGTGTATCTATACAGGGTGTATCAATGTTTAACTCACCCTCCAGTGTGATGTCGTTTAGAAGGAAGTGCGTCTGCCTTGTAAGCGCCTGGTCGTGGGTTCGATTCCCGCCCGGGACGGATTTTATCCTCGAGAGATAAGGTTCATTCTGGGAACGTTTGGTTTTCTTCTATCTAGTTTTCTTCTTCTTTCAAGTTCGTTAGTTTATTGTCTAATAGGATCTACTTTGTATTTAATTTTTGGTCATTTTTACGAGTATAGTTCCTAAAGTCGTGTGATCACAACATTTTTTTCCCTTTTGTTGTCAATAATGATCTCCCATTTCCTTTGATTTCAGGACATCCCAGTATTATCGTCTCTTCTACATTCCCTATTTGTTCGAAAACAATGCGGTATTCCATTCCTACAACCTGCTTCAGTCCAAAAATTTCACGTTCAAAACTCAACAGTAGAGTGTGAATTCCTCCTAAACAGAGTAAGTTCTGGTGTAGTGGTCAAGGCGCTCGCCTGGTAAACAGGAGGGCTTGGGTTCAATCCCAGCTGAGGTATGGAATTTTATCTTCATATAATTTGAGAATTTGACCACAATAATAGTAGTAGCTAGCCTACTGCTGGAGTAAAGGGACTTTTCAGTCCTATGCGAGCAGTATAAATAAGCACTAGTATTAATATTATAAAAGAGTATAATTCTATTCTATTTACAACTTACCGCTGACCAGTTTATTCTTGAAGTACTCATTCTTAGGTTTGGTCTGGAGGGAGACAAGGTCCATGCACATGTGTCGGCAGAAGAGTAGGTATATTCTATTCTATTTACTACTTACCGCTGACCAGTTTATTCTTGAAGTACTCATTCTTAGGTTTGGTCTGGAGGGAGACAAGGTCCATGCACATGTGTCGGCAGAAGTTACGCGCTCCCAGCCAGTCCTCGTCTTCATTCTTCTTAGCAGGATCACGCCAAGAGTAGTAGTATCCTCTGCCATCGATACGCTCATGAATTAGTCCTGAGGAGGGGCACATAAGAGTTTAAAAGAAGAAGAAGAAAATATCTGGTGTGAACATCACATGACTGTCCTTATCCTATTCGGCGGATTCTAAACTCCGCCAAAAAGTGCCGCCAAAAGCGTCGCACCGATCTTAACCAAAAGTTTCGTGTTGCGTACTTGTCACATTTGTGAACTACAAACCAAATTTCAAGTCTCTAGCTCTTACCGTTCTTGAGATATTTTGTTTACAGACACATACACACAGACCAACTGCTCAAACTTTGGGTTTAGCTTCTAGAGACCTCAAAACGTTGTTATGGTTCTCTCTATAAGAAAGTAAAAAAAAAATGGATGTGTACTTACGGCCGGGGCATTTAGCAGGAACGGGTGGGTCTAGGAATCTACCTCCGATGAAATCTGCTGATAGAGAGGCTACCAGGCAAGCTGATGCTTCTATCTTTTCGAATAATGAAGATATCAACATGAGTCTTTTTGGAACTGATTCTTAACAAAAGATTATTTTGTTGAAGAAAAAAGAAAGAAAGGAAAAAAAATTGCACTAGCCCTTTTACTTACTTAAAAAGGGTCCGAGTAGCAGTAGGGTTCGACCCTTCTGGAAAAAAAGCCAATCGATTATAATTTGAATTTTATTTATGATCTCATTTCCTCTCATATCTTTAATTGAAACATTGAAAATAACTCACCTTTGATTCCCAAATGAGAGATTGGACAGGAAGATCACTACAACTGAAGATAGGTATCCGTACATCTCTTCTATTTATAAATGAGTTTAATAATTAGGAATCCATCCTTCAAGCAATTAGTAGGCCTAGGAGCATTAGAAATATACAGGATGACCCGTGTAACGCTAATAGACGCACACAAAATAGGTACACGTGTTTTGTACCAAATACACAAGACCTTGTCTTGTTTTTTGGACTGCGGGAGTAAAGGGACTTTTCATTCTCATTCTGGCAGTATAAACAGAGTATATTCTATTCCATTCTATCTTGGTATAGAGATCAACTCGCCTGGTAATCAGGAGGGCGTGGGTTCAATCCCAGCCGAGGCATGGAATTTTACCCTCAACATTGTTAGAGAATTTGACCCAAATAAAAGTAAGTCTTTTTTTAGAGGTTTGATAGAGGGAACTGTAACTGCTAAGGTCTTATCGTTCTGAAAAGAAAGACAGATTTTGTACCAAACACACAAGACCTTGTTTATTAGACTGCGGGAGTAAAGGGACTTTTCATTCTCATTCTGGCAGTATAAACAGAGTATATTCTATTCCATTCTATCTTGGTGTAGTGGTCAACTCGCCTGGTAATCAAGAGGGCGTGGGTTCAATCCCAGCCAAGGCAATGAATTTTACCCTCAACTTTGTTAGGGAATTTGACCCAAATAAAAGTAAGTCTTTTTTTAAAGGTTTGATAGAGGGAACTGTAACTGCTTAAGGTCTTATCGTTCTGAAAAGAAAGACAGGATAGGAGAAAGCGAGCCGTTCCGAGAACGAACCTCATCTGTTTAAGATACAGTCCGCCCCGGGCGGAAATCGAACCCGCGACCTAGCGCTTACAAGACAGACGTGCTACTTCCCAAGCTAACTAGGCTGGCCCTACTGTTATGATCAATTCTCATATTAAATTGAGGTCAAAATTCCATCCCAGGCAGGAATCGAACCCTTGACCTAGCGCTTGCAAGGCAAGCGCGCTACTCTCCAAGCTAACCAAGTTAGCTCTACTGTTGTTTAGGTCAAATTCTCAAAATAAATTGAGGTCAAAATTCCATACCTCGGCTGGGATTGAACCCACACTCCCTATTTACTAGGCGAGCGTCTTGACCACTACACCAGGTATTAATCGTATAAAATCGTCGAGATAAAACTTGAAAATTCCTTCAATCGCCACCCTGTATCTTACACCATGGGGAAACAACCTTGCTAATTTTTCCTGAATTCAAAAAAATCCCTAAAATTTCACTGACGTAAAGTACTAGTAATGACATTCATATGTATTTCGTGTTGGATTGGGATCTTCATCTTATTTTCAAGTTTTGTGGTACTAACCACCTTTGCAGGCTCTATTTAAATGTGAGTTATTTTTATACGAAAGCGTTTTCTACTTATGTATGTATCTACCAGTAGAGAGATGGTTTTTGTGTTTGGTTTTTCTATAGTTACCCCTCCTCTATATTTGATTAGCCGATTTTTCAATATATCTATATCTACTTTTACCAATTAATAGAAGTTGATATTTATTTATTTCAACTTATTGTTTCATTACAAATTTCATCAGTAAAATAGTTTCTTCAAATTAAATTGATCCCAAGGGCAAGGAAAACCTAGAGGGTTGGAAAATTTGAACAGCCATAATTGACATTCAACTAGGCCATGTTGTCTTGAACTTTATGGAAACCTTTTGACGGAGAAAACAGATCGTGTGGCGCTGTTAGGGATTCTCAATGTCATATATAAGACATTATACACCGAAACAGGAGCTATCGCCACACATTTGACAGTTGTTTACCCCACGGTGGTGCCTTTTCAAAGGTATAATCGAAGTTTCGTCATATGTATAGGTAACATACGAGACCTTGCATTAGAAGGCTAAACACATAAGTAGCATAATGAAATCTGACTATTAGATAGACAGAGAATTAAGTGTCTTAGCCGTAAATATAGGTAAGAGCTTGAGGATACATTTCGTCACGTTAAGCCCCGTTTCCACTTGGCATATCATCCGGTTTTCCCCCCCGAATGTCCTGTAGGCAATGTTTTAAAATAATGAGATTGTTCCCACTACACACGACACAATATATTATGGCCTTTATTTTCACATTCATACAAGAACGGTACACACTGCCCATCTATCCGGGAACAATCAATGTTCCAAAGGATGGGTTGGAAAATTTGAACAGCCATAATTGACATTCAACTAGGCCATGTTGTCTTGAACTTTATGGAAACCTTTTGACGGAGAAAACAGATCGTGTGGCGCTGTTAGGGATTCTCAATGTCATATATAAGACATTATACACCGAAACAGGAGCTATCGCCACACATTTGACAGTTGTTTACCCCACGGTGGTGCCTTTTCAAAGGTATAATCGAAGTTTCGTCAAAAATGACAATATTTCATCTTTTTGTCGCATGACAGTGTATTATTATTATTTTTAGAACGAAAAATGGGGGTCGGTCATAAAATAAATAAAGAAAAGTACATTTTCAGATTTATAAAGGTAGGAATTCAGGCACGAAACAATTTTATATTTTACAAGAAAAATAACAGGTACCTCTTAAGTAGAATGAATATCACTCACAAAAGGTACGCTATAGCGTATTATTGTAACAAATCTAGTTGGTACAATTTAATGTATTGTACCAAATGTCCAATTTCTTGAAGGTACCAAATTGTTATCACTTACAAAAGGTACACAAAATTGTACCTACAATAAGTTAGTCTCTTACAAAAAGAATTAACAACAAAAATAAATCAAAATCTATCGATCCTTTACATGCTTACTAAAAGAAATCTCTGGAAAAAAAACACTTGTCAGCAAAATTAAATAAAATTGATGTCCTATTTCTCATTATAATTCAAGCAACTTATCCAGACAATTGGATAATAACACTTGTCAGCAAAATTAAATAAAATTGATGTCCTATTTCTCATTATAATTCAAGCAACTTATCCAGACAATTGGATAATCACATGGGTCCAATGTGAGACGGGTCTTAACTAACTATTGATTCAATCTGATTGGTTGATTTCAAACTTTACAGCCAATCAAAATCAAGAGTTAAACCTAATTTGAACGCCAGATAGGCCCAGGCCATTAATGCAAGAGCTCTTAAATCGAGTTTAAACCCAGATTGTTCCCCGACAATGACTTTGTACGTACACTTACGTACGTTGAAACAAGTTAAGGAGTAGTAGTATCCTCTGCCATCGATACGCTCATGAATTAGTCCTGAGGAGGGGACACATAAGAGTTTAAAAGAAGAAGAAAATATCTGGTGTGAACATCACATGACTGTCCTTATCCTATTCGGCGGATTCTAAACTCCGCCAGAAGCGTTGCACCGGCACATAAGAGTTTCAAAGAAGAAGAAGAAGAAGAAGAAGAAGAAGAAGAAGAAGAAGAAGAAGAAGAAGAAGAAGAAGAAGAAAATATCTGGTGTGAACATCACATGACTGTCCTTATCCTATTCGGCGGATTCTAAACTCCGCCAGAAGCGTTGCACCGATCTTAACCAAAAGTTTCGTGTTGCATACTTGTCACATTTGTAAACTACAAACCAAATTTCAAGTCTCTAGCTCTTTCCGTTCTCGAGATATTTTGTTTACAGACAGACACACACACGGACCAATGGCTGAAACTTTGGCAGCTCTTACCGTTCTCGAGATATTTTGTTTACAGACAGACACACACGGACCAATGGCTGAAACTTTGGATTTAGGCTCTAGGGACCTCTCAAATCATCAGAATTGGAAAAAAAGGAGTGTTTCACCGCAGTTTTTATTTCCTAGCCATGAAACAACTGTTACATTAGACGCATGTGGTCTGTTTCGTAGTATGCCCCTCATTAGATGAGAAAAAGAAGAGAATGACATAGGCATGAGCCTTGTTAAAACTAAAGTTTTGATCAAAATCTAAAGTTGTTGTTATAGCGGCTTCAGCTGTAACCGAATGGTGAAGGTAGAATAATAATAGTAATAACAATAAAGAAAGGATATCTTTTTTTTTTTTGCCATACACCGGGGTGATGGTCTCTAGCCATGTTTAATTGGCCCGTCCTGAACCGCAGTAAACCATCGTAAGATAGGTGAATGGTGAAGGTAGAATAATAATAGTAATAACAATAAAGAAAGGATATCTTTTTTTTTTTGCCATACACCGGGGTGATGGTCTCTAGCCATGTTTAATTGGCCCGTCCTGAACCGCAGTAAACCATCGTAAGATAGGTGGATGCTCCAAATTTTCGGAGTCTAGCCTAGGGTAGAGGAGAAAAATAAATAAAGGGAAAGGCGAGGTAGGCCCTAAATATGGCCCTGAGATTCACCACAAATATTTATTTATTTATTTAGAGATTTTCAATATTACAAAAATACACACTTACACACCATTGATGTTGATCCCAAAGGTTCCCGTGTTGCTATCACCACTAGCCCGAGTCCTCTCATTAAACTGGCCCACATTCTCCTCACTCAAAACGACCACATCATCATCTGAACTACATTCCTCCTTACTAGACCGCGCCGCGGCCGATTCAATCGCGAGAATCCCATTCTGTCCGACGGCCGTCTGGGAATTTTCAATGCTCCAAAATCATCAGAATTGGAAAAAAAAAATGAGTGTTTCACCGCAGTTTTTATTTCCTAGCAATGAAACAACTGTTACATTAGACGCATGTGGTCTGTTTCGTAGTATGCCCCTCATTAGATGAGAAAAAGAAGAGAATGACATAGGCATGAACCTTGTTAAAACTAAAGTTTTGATCAAAATCTAAAGTTGTTGTTGTAGCGGCTTCAGCTGTAACCGAATGGTGAAGGTAGAATAATAATAGTAACAACAATAAAGAAAGGATATCTTTTTTTGCCATACACCGGGGTGATGGTCTCTAGCCATGTTTAATTGGCCCGTCCTGAACCGCAGTAAACCATCGTAAGATAGGTGGATGCTCCAAATTTTCGGAGTCTAGTCTAGGGTAAAGGAGAAAAATAAATAAAGGGAAAGGCGAGGCGGGCCCTAAATATTGCCCTGAGATTCACCACAAATATTTATTTATTTAGAGATTTTCAATATTACAAAAATACACACTTACACACCATTGATGTTGATCCCAGAGGAGAAAAATAAATAAAGGGAAAGGCGAGGCGGGCCCTAAATATGGCCCTGAGATTCACCACAAATATTTATTTATTTAGAGATTTTCAATATTACAAAAATACACACTTACACACCATTGATGTTGATCCCAAAGGTTCCCGTGTTGCTATCACCATTAGCTCTGACCATCGAAAATTTGACCCGATTACATTACTTTCCTTCCTATAGGATAAGGAAAGCTATCACCATTAGCCCGAGTCCTCTCATTAAACTGGCCCACATTCTCCTCACTCAAAACGACCACATCATCATCTGAACCACATTCCTCCTTACTAGACCGCGCCGCGGCCGATTCAATCGCGAGAATCCCATTCTGTCCGACGGCCGTCTGGGAATTTTCAATGCTCCCAGCTGTCGTCTGGGAATTTTCACCAATACCGGGCGTCAAACGATGAAAAATCCCGCCTCTCCCGGCCGAGAACGCTCCATTCCTGATGAACGGTCTGATATTCCGTCCGGACGCTCGAAAATTCCCGTCCCGAAAATTCCTCGTCGGAGACTGGCTTCGGAAATTCGTTTCCCGGGCGAACGAAGACCTCCCCTGCGGGCCGCTTTGGTATCGATTCCCTTCAAGCGGGCCAGGAGGTCCTGCCCGGAACCCGTTGTGTGGCGCGGGCGATTTCGATCTGCCACCCGGGTAGGGAGATCGTGATCGATCATGAGGCCCTCTGAAGTCCGTGCGGGGCCCTGGCGATCGACTGCGGAAGAATGGGCCACCAGGCCCTGGAGACTTTGATCTGAAGTTAACGCGGAAGTGGTTCTGGAGCCCGTGAGGCCCTCTGAAGTCCGTGCGGGGCCCTGGCGATCGACTGCGGAAGAATGGGCCACCAGGCCCTGGAGACTTTGATCTGAAGTTAAGATCACTGCTCAGATTGTAAAGGCTCCTTTTTTGTTTAACTTAACCCTAATATTATAATAGGTAACACTGGTCACTGCTCATTTGTGACAGCTCCTTTTTGAAGCAATTTTCCATTGATGTAACTTCTGAACAAGTACCCCTATTGTGTCAGGCCCAAACCCAGGATTCCAGTCGGGGAAGGGGGGGGGGGGGGAAAATCCAGACACGATCTGAAGTTAATATTGGGCCCAGGACTCCTTGATCTGAAGTCAAAGCCCGGCCCTGGGGACTTTGATCTAAAGTTAAAGTTGGGCCCAGGCGATTGACTTCTGAAATTATTATTAGGCCCCGGAGATTTGGATCTTGATCTGAAGTTAGAGTTGGGTCCTGGCGCCAATTTGAGAGATTCGGCACTCCAGAACCACCCGTTTATTTCGGTGGGTTTCAAATCGGGCCGGTCACAACCTTTGAAGTTACACAGACGTCCGGACGTCCAGATGTATTTGACGTTCTCTGAAAATCAATTCAAAAACACATATAGGTGAGTATTTTTTTTTTTTCTTCTTGAGGTCAAAATTCCATACCTCGGCTGGGATTGAACCCACACTCCCTGTTTACTAGGCGAGAGGCGAGCGTCTTGACCACTACACCACCGAGGCAGGTGTTAAACGTAAAAATCGTCGAGATAAAACTTGAACCCCACTTTGTTCAACCACCCTGTATCATAGCAACCTTGCCATTTTTTTCTCCTGAATTCATAAAAATCCCTGAAATTTCACTGACGTAAAGTACTAGTAATGACATTCATATGTATAGGTAACATACGAGACCTTGCAATAGAAGGCTAAATACATAAATAGCTTGAAACTTCCTTCAATCGCCACCCTGTATCTTACACCATGGGGAAACAACCTTGCTAATTTTTCCTGAATTCATAAAAATCCCTAAAATTTCACTGACGTAAAGCACTAGTAATGACATTCATATGTATAGGTAACATACGAGACCTTGCAATAGAAGGCTAAAGACATAAATAGCATAATGAAATCTGACTATTAGATAGACAGAGAACTAAGTGTCTTAGCTGTAAATATAGGTAAGAGCTTGAGGATAGATTTCGTCACGTTAAGCCCCGTTTCCACTTGGCATATCATCCAGTTCTTTCCCCCGAATGTCCTGTAGGCAATGTTTTAAATGAGATTGTTCCCACTACACACGACACAATATATTATTATTATGGCCTTTATTTTCACATTCATACAAGAACGGTACACACTGCCCATCTATCCGGGAACAATCAATGTTCCAAAGGAGCACCCCATATTATTTCTTCTTCTTCTTCTTCTTTTTATGGTCAGGGTATAGACGTTTTCTAGTAAAAAGCAAGTGGATTCATCAGCCCTGGGGCGAAATCCCTAGTATCGAATAATAACCTTGATACCTATTCTTGGTACATTAGGAACATTTCGTCAGTGAAAGATGCTTTTAATTACCACTATTGCCCATATTACATCCCCTAGGTAGAGATCATTATAGTATTCCTGGTAAATCCAGTTTACCTTCAGGATATTTCATTACCTAATGCTAATGCATACTGACAATTTGTTCAAGGTGTCTTCGATCTTAATACAACTATAATAATAGCTATGTTCCCACTTCGCATCATACATATTTTCAACATTACGATTACGATTTTTTTTTTACATATAGGCGGTATGGTTCAAAATTTTGAAACTGATTTGAAAATGAAAACACATCAATATTTTACAAGAAATTTAGACACAACATATAAAATGTATACTTTCCTATACAAAAAGCTAAAAATAAACATAAACCTAACAGCAATATCTACATAAATTTCGGAACATTGTATAAGAAGTCTGCGAAAAATAGTTTCGATGGCGGTGAATATCTCAAGCCAGCCTAGTTAGCTTGGAGGGTAGCGCGTCTGCCTTGTAAGCCCAAAGGAGAGATGGGTTGGAAAATTTGAACAGCCGTAATTGACATTCAACTTGGAGTCAGCCGTCTCTAGGGCCATGTTGTCTTGGACTTTATGGAAACCTCTTGACGAAGAAAACGGATCGTGTGGCGCTGTTAGGAATTCTTAATGTCATATAATATAAGACTTTATACACCGAAACAGGAGCTATCGCCACACATTTGACAGTTGTTTACCCCACGGTGGTGCCTTTTCAAAGGTATAATCGAAGTTTCGTTTTTGGACTGCGGGAGTAAAGGGACTTTTCATTCTCATTCTGGCAGTATGAACAGAGTATATTCTATTCCATTCTATCTTGGTGTAGTGGTCAACTCGCCTGGTAATCAGGAGGGCGTGGGTTCAATCCCAGCCGAGGCAATGAATTTTACCCTCAACATTGTTAGAGAATTTGACCCAAATAAAAGTAAGTCTTTTTTAGAGGTTTGATAGAGGGAACTGTAACTGCTAAGGTCTTATCGTGCTGAAATCGAAGACAGAAGAAAGACAGGATAGGAGAAAGCCAGCCGTTCCGAGAACGAACCTCATCTGTTTAAGATACAGTCCGGCCCCGGGCGGGAATCGAACCCGCGACCTAGCGCTTACAAGACAGGCGTGCTACTCCCCAAGCTAACCAGGCTGGCCCTACTATTATGATCAATTCTCATATTAAATTGAGGTCAAAATTCCATACCAGGCAGGAATCGAACCCTTGACCTAGCGCTTGCAAGGGAAGCGCGCTACTCTCCAAGCTAACCAAGTTAGCTCTACTGTTGTTAAGGTCAAATTCTCAAAATAAATTGAGGTCAAAATTCCATACCGGAAGAGGGGTGCTTCAAATTTTAGGCCAATATTTTTCATATACCCACCTACACTTGGGCGTAAAAAAAAGCCTGTAGGTACCTGTTGAGATATATTGTAGAAGGCTTATTGACTTACCCAGACTCATGTTCACGGGGTCATAGTCGTCCTGCCGCATTTTGGAGTCTACTTGTTGCTTTGGGACAGCTGTCAAAATTTCCGAAGTTAATTTTAGGTCCAGGAGATTGACGTCGAAAGTTATTGTTGAGCCCAGGACTCCGTGATCTACGGTTATTGCTGGGCGATTGACTTCGAAATCTGAAGCTATAAGGGCCGGAATTATCCTCAGGTCCAGGAGATTTTGATCTGTCAAGCCATGGGGGCCTTGAGAGAAAGTTATCAGGGGCAGTTGATTGACGAAGTTTCGTCAAAAATGACAATATTTCATCTTTTTGTCGCATGACAGTGTATTATTATTATTTTTAGAACGAAAAATGGGAGTCGGTCATAAAATAAATAAAGAAAAGTACATTTTCAGATTTATAAAGGTAGGAATTCAGGCACGAAACAATTTTATATTTTACAAGAAAAATAACAGGTACCTCTTAAGTAGAATGAATATCACTCACAAAAGGTGCCTAATAAATGGGAAGTATTGTGTCTCTTATCGCCCATCTGATGAGAGACATACTACGGGATGGACATGCTACGGGACAGACCAGACGAATCTAACGTAAAAACTGTTTCATTGCTCGGAATTTCTATGAAACATCCACACCAGAAACGTGTGTTGCCAGCCTGAAACATGGAAGTCTGAGAAATGAAAAACGTTTGTACTGTCTTATATTAAATTAAAAAATGAAAGTAAGACCTGAATTGATGTGTCGGGTGATAAATAACAATGGCGGGTTTTCTTCATACGAGAAAACTATAGGAAATGTCATTTGGAGATAGCTGGGGATATACAATATACATATGTACCAAGTTACCTACCTAGGTACTTGTACAGACTAGGAATGTGAATGCGATATAGTGGTAATATTTAGTAGATAGGTATACTTATGTATGAATGTCTGTATGCTGTATGTGATTTCCGATTGGATCAAATTGAGAACATCACTTTTACTTATGTATATCCGATGGAATCTGGATTTATTCCTCTTCTTCTTCTTCTTCTTCATTAGTGGATATGACAATTTTTCAAAATTCAGCAAATTAGTGGATGTGTCAAAGTTACATTTAAGAAATCCCAACAGGAGGTCATAAAAAGGAATTTTAATTGTGTTGAGAAGTAAATGCTTGTCAAAAATGTCCTTCCTCGCTTGATAAAGTACGCTAAATTTAATGACTTGACTTGGACTCGAACCACCAACCTCCAGATTCAGAGTCCACCGTGCTAACCACTACACCACTGAGGAGGTCATTAAATTAGGATTATCTATGATAGGCTGCGAACCCGGGACATTCTGTATGGTGACATTGGTGACCTAAATGTCATCAATCCACCTTTGTGGAGCAACGATGACAAATCGAAAAAGCGTCGAGTGAAAAATAAATAAAGAACTCTCTTCGGTCGCTCATCTACCCTAATAGATCAGTTGCGCTTACTTGGGTGATATTGCAAAGTCATAGAGCAGGAAAAATGAGGAGCAACGAAATTTTTCTTTTTCTTCTACGACTTCTATAGATCCCGAGATAAATCGATTTAAAAAATACCGGTAAATCGTGAACTTTGACGTCACGGCATACGCTCCCGTAGGCGATGACGTCATAATTTATGACTCCCGCTTCATTTGTTTGTGCGCAAACGTTTCTGCGCATTTTGACGTGAAATCTGACGTCACAACTCTTTGAACTTTTTCATTAGAACGGCAATTAAAAGTTGAATTTTTGAAAAAAAAAAAAAAAAAAAAAAAAAAAAAAAAAAAAAAAAATAGACCAGTTGTGCTTACTTCGGTGTGGTTTCAAAGTCAAAGAGCAGGAAAAATGGGGAACAACGGAATTTTTCTTTTTCTTCTGTGACTTCTAGATCCTGAGATAAATTGATTTAAACAATACCGGTAAATCTTGAACTCTGACGTCACTGCATACACTCCTGTACACGATGACATATCAAATATCCCAAACAAAGCTCCCTCACAGACAACACATTAATGTGTTTATGTGCATACTTTTCTGTGCATTATTTCCTTAACTCTGATGTCACACGTTTTTTGAGCTCTTTCATTAGAACAGACTTTTTCTTCTCTGGTTAACAAACAGTTTAACATGAGATTGAAAAGAAGATTCACTTACTTTGTTGCTATTCCATTTGGTAGATTATTTGATGTCTTTGCTATTCCATTTTGTAGATTATTTGATTTATCTGGTATACTGCCACAAGATTGGGTGCCATTTCTCTGAAAGAGTAGAGAAAAACAAGAATTATTTATTAGTATAAGGTATTCCAGGCAATAATGTGTCACTGGCTTTTCCCAGCCCCAGTCAGGCTAAGTGACATGCTGCTGGCTTTTCCTGTCTCCACTCAGGCTGAGTGAGTTAATATAAGGAGGCAGGAAATTTGCTGGCAAATGGAAGATACAACCTCTGTGACTAAATAACCTATCTTAAAGAAAAAAGAATACAAATAATTAAAGAAAAAAGTTATCTCAAACAATTTTGACATTGTTTACTCTTTCTACCACTTTTTATTACCTACTTACCTGCTTATATTTCCGTCGCATTTCTTCCAATGTTTCACCCTCATTGTCATCATTGTCATCTTCAATTAGAAAAGGGTTGGATACCGATAGTCTTTCTTCTTCGTCTTCATGGTTATCTTGTGCCAAGTTGTTCTCCATTGAGTTCATCTAAAAACATTGTCAAAAACATACCTACCAGTATAGTATGTTTCTTATTTCGCCTTTTTCCATGTTCAGACAGGGTCAGTGTGTGTGTGTGTGTGTGTGTGTGTGTGTGTGTGTTTTTTTGTCAGCATCTCAATCAGCCCTAGGGTGGTGATTCTTTTGGACTGACGTTTGGTTTTGGCTTCAATTTTTTTATTTACAATTGGATGCCCTTCACACTCAACCTTAGCTATTTTGTTAGTAAGGGAAATTTCAGGGTGGTCTACTCCCTGTTTCAGGTCTGCGTTAGGCTGGAACTTGGCCTGGCGCACTGCCGTGCGCCTAGATCGCAGATTTTACTTGTATGGTCGTGTGATAGGAATGGAAAATCATCTTCGATATAAACTGGGCAAAGTAATTAGAGGAACGCTGTCATTTTTTCAAGTTTTCCTTCGTCCCCTATATTCTTTTTGGCTTATATCAATTTCATTTTAAACTTAACTGGACAAAATATAGGAAAATCGTGTGTTTTATGATAAGATTACCAAATTATATCACACTGATAATCCTAGGTATCATCTTACGAAGAAGAACAGAGGAAATGACAGCGTTCCTCCAATTGCTTGGCGCTGTTTAGAAAGAACTCTTTATAGTTTCTGTAAAGATGATCACAGATTTCATTATTCCGAGCTTTTAGGAGATTACCAAATTATAACACATTGATAATCCTAGGTACCATTATACCATCGGTTCCCAACCTGGGGGTATTTACCCCTCGAGGGAAATGATAGGGTTCCTCCAATTGCTTGGCGCTGTTTAGAAAGAACTCTTTATAGTTTCTGTAAAGATGATCACAGATTTCATTATTCCGAGCTTTTAGTCTGCCAGACCCTAACTAGAGTAAAGCACACAAAATTATTGACACTCACTATAACAGACAAACGATCATCTTCATCAACTTCCATTGTATTGTTGTTCCCTGTTGTTGAATTATTGGCAATCTGAAATTAAATTATAACATTAGAATCACACCAACCTTAATGTAGCATTTAGCATGGTGAAATTTGGAGGTTGGTGATTCAAGTTCAAGTCAAGTCAAAAAAATTTAGCACAGGGTATTAAAAACAAATAAAAATTAAAATAAAATAATTAATATAAAATATAAAAATTAAAATTGTTGCAATATTATTAATGCCACAGTTGAAATAGCATTAGAACCAGAGCTTCT